>NC_056738.1:306933009-307038009 GCF_019279795.1 Protopterus annectens | reverse complement strand
GGCCAGGCATTTATAAGCTACCTCTGTCCATAAGGCACATGGGTGCCAGGCCCGGTGTAAATTTCCTATTCCCCATCCACTTGTCTAGGTTGTGCTTAAACTGGGTAATAGACAAACTCAGCTTTACATGGATGGGAAGTCTGTTCTATAGGAGAGGCAGTCTCTGGGACACATATCTGTCTCTCCAACATCTTTTGTTTATATCTCAGACAAAATTCAGGTCCCTAGACCTTCTATTTCTGGTACTCCTTGACTTACGAATATGTAGGAGATTTATGTGGGGTTTGCTGATGCCTTGTAAGCCAGGCATAGATCACCCCTCAGCAATCTATAGGAGACTGAGTAGAGGGAAAGGACTTTTAGCAAGGCAGTTTTGTTATGCCTTGTATGCTTTTTGTAAGAAACCTTTTTGAATGCTCTAGTTGCTGCATATGCCTAGTCAGGTACATACCAAAGGGAGCATTGTACCCTATGACTGGTCTGGTAAGGGTGGAGTACAGTGAGATAATGACCTCTTTGGACCTAGATACAGTGCTCTTACTTATAAGTAGTGCAACCTAAAAGGATTTCCTCACCACTATAGCCATGTGGTAGTTGAAGGTAAGACTACTGTCTATATGCGCACCCAGATCCCTGACCACTGGGTCAACTCTTTGTGGTGTATTATCAACATGGTAATTAGTCAGGATGGTTGATTTCTCAAAGGGTACACTTATGCATTTCTTTGCATTGAATTTAAGGCCATGACTTTGGCACTGTTTATTAGTCAGAGATAGAATTTCTTGGAGAATGCTAGTGTCTGCAGGGGAGTTGATGATAACCCTCAGCTTGCAATCATCTGCAGACATAGTCAGCCATAAGCCTTCAGCATTTGCTTTCAATTCAGAGAAATAGATGCCAAAAAGGAGCAGGCCCAGTACCTAGCCCTGGAGGACTCTGCTAGTGACTGGCGTTTTGGTGGAAGTGGCCAAACCTATTTTGACTTCCTTGGTCCAGTCAGTGAACCAGTTGGCTATCCTGTGGGTAGTAAAAAGGTTTATACCTATATTAGTGTGCTTGTGTATGGGCGGCCATGGTGGTGCAGTGGTTAGCATTGCCACCTCACAGCAAGAGGTTCTCTGGTTCGATCCTCAGCTGGGGTGCCTTCTGTGCGGAGTCTGCATCTCCTCCCTGTGGTTGCGTGGGTTTCCTCCAGTTGCTCCGGTTTCCTCCCACATCCCAAAGACATGCTGTAGGTGGATTGGACACTCTAAATTGGCCCCAGGTGTGAGTGCATGCATGTGTGCCTTCTGTGGAAGGTTGGACGCTGGGCTGGTAACTTGGCTCTGTAAAACTCCACTGCCAATCATGAGTGGATGGGTGATCCGCTGTGGTGACCCCTAACCGGGAAAGGTCGGAAAAAGAAGTGTGCTTGTCTATAATCCCTGAGTGGGGTTTGTATCAGAAGCCTTGGCCAGGTTGAGGCAGAGCTGTGTGCCTAATCTTACCTTCATCAAATTCTTTGGTGACCCTCTCAAAAAAATTCATCAGATTTACTGGGTATGTCTGAACTGTGATGGGTCCAGCGTTCGCAGGTTACCTATAGCCTCATTTACCATGTCCATGATGATTCTTTCCATAGCCTTACATATGAGGCTGGTAAGACTTACAGTCCTGTAGTTATCTGGATCTGTGGTTGGGCCTCCTTTTTTCATGGGTATGACTGTAGCCATCTTCCATTCCTTGGGCACAGAACCTGACCGAAGGATCCAGTTTAAAAGTGATTCAGGTTGACTGGAGAGGTCATGTTTCATGTTATGTCATCTTTAGCTATGTTGACATTTGTGTGTTATAATTTCTGCATATATGGTTTCCCTACAACCCTTCAAGATAGCAACATTTCGTGGGGAAAAATACTAGTACAGCTGGTCACATGTACTGGCTCTTTTTTTCTGTTTGAGATAGCAGTACAGAGAGGATTGGGGAATTTATTCTTTTCCTGCTGTATGCTGATCTCAGAGTTAATCTGTATATATATATATATATATATATATATATATATATATATATATATATATATATATATATATATATATATATATATATATATATATATATATATATATATATATATATATATATATATACATATATATATATATATATATATATATATATATATATATATATATATATATATATATATACACACACACACACACACACACACATGTATGTATATATACATATATAGCTATATACCTGTATATATATATATATATATATATATATATATATATAGAGAGAGAGAGAGAGAGAGAGAGATATGGATTCACTAGACAATCTCAATATACTGAAATGTCAAATTTCAGTATTTTGAGACCGAATAGTCAAACATCCACATACCCGAACACACACAACCGTGAATAGCACAATCACACACACACACACACACACACACACACACACACACACCTACACTAAAAAAAAAAACAGCACACACAAACACAACATAACACACACACACCTACCCTACTTATAAGTAGGGGGCAAGCCCCCTGCACCGCCATGTGGGGGGCTGCACCCCCCACACCCTCCCTACTTATATATACTAACTCTGAGGTCACACTAAGCACACAAACACACAAAAAAAACACTACACGCACTCACTCACAATAACATCCCTAACCAATACCCTTACATAAATACCACTTACCTAAAACCCCAGATAAATCCACAAACTGCACTGCACATCACAAATGCGACACCACCATACCAGATTCGACAGTTCTGCAGTTTACATAGTGCAGTTTCGCATAACTGCACTTTCGTATATTCAGTCTCGACGTACTAAAATTCGGCATTTCAGTACATCGAGATTCTCTAGTGTTTCCATATATATATATATATATATATATATATATATATATATATATATATATATATATATATATATATATATATATATATATATATATATATATATTTAGGTCTACTTTCTTTGAATGAAATGCCTACAAGTGCACTTTCATGAATTCTGGTTCAGCGAACCGGCAATTAAAATAAAAAAATAACAATTTAAACTCCATTGTGCACCCCCACACCCCCGCTACATTAAATGTATTAACTCCAAGATCGTACTACAATGAGGAAACAGGTATATTCCCTTATCCCCACTGTAGTGCTCTGTTTTATTTAGATTGCCGGTTCGCTGAACCAGAATTCGCTAAAGTGCACTTTCGTTGAAGTGCACTTTCGCGAAAGTAAGGTTGTACTTTCTTTGTTCCAAATAATGGTATTTCGATTAGAAAGTAGACCCATGTATATACGGGTCAGATTACTATCAAAATCTTGCACCTGCAATGTGCAAATCTGTAATCCCAAAAGCATGTATTTAACATTTCATGTGAGTGAAAAAAAAAATTTTAAAGTCACAACAGCGAATGCACACTAGCATTCACTGTTGTGGATTCAACATTTTTAATGCAGATCGCACTATGGTGGGGATCGAGAAATGTACCCTTTCCCCTCACTGTAGTGTGATGTCGTAGTTTGTATATATAAGTAGCAGGGGGTGTGGGGGTGCAGCATCCCACATGGAGGGTGCAGAGGGGCTTGCCCCCCTGCAAAATGTTCATACCTCATGAGCAGAAGTGTGGTGTTTTCAGTAAAGTTGACATTCCTGAGTTGTCGACTTTACTTAAATACCTTGTTCGCTCATATGCATACTCGTATATTTGATTTCCGACATTTCTGGTCAGAAACATGAACACTTGCACATTGCAGGTGCAAGATTTTGATAGTAAACCATATGGGTCTACTTCAGAAGACTGCAAAACCAAAAGACCAAATCTGAAAAGACTGAAAATTCAATATACTGAACACATTTTTAATGCAAGGGGCAAGCCCTCCTGCACCCCTCTTGTGGGGGTCTGTGCCCCCCCACCCCCTGTTAACTATACATACCATGTCCAAGATTGCACAAAAGTGGAGAAGGTCAAATTCCATCATTCAGTATTTTGAATTTTCAGTCTTTTGGGATTCAATCTTTTGTTTTTTCAATCTGAAGTAGTCACTTATGTGCATGTATATATACACAAACATATATATATGTATATATATATATATATATATATATATATAGAGAGAGAGAGAGAGAGAGAAAGAAATAAAATTAACAGGAGTTATGGAAGGTGGAAGGGTGCTTGCCCACCTGCAAAAAAAGTGGATGTTGTTTCAAATCTTTGTGATTCAAGGTAGTGTGTATTTGAATCTTTGGGTTTCACACTCTGTTTTGTACATGACAGGCACTCAAAGTTTTGATACTTTGAGCATCAGTCATAGACTATTTATAGACACACATACACACACACACACACACACACACACACACACACACACACACACACACACACACACACACACACACACACACACAACTGTAAATAGATAGCTATAAAATGGTTAGCAATTGATTGGTGTCAGTGGCTATGTGGTGAGGGTTTTCCTTTGCCATGCCTTTTCTTTGACTGTACATTTCTTTGACTCACAGTAAGCCAGAATGGAAATTTATGCAACAGATTTTCTATGAATTATAGTTATTCTCTAGGCAAATGAGAATGGGGGACATAGATAGCTACACAGAAACTTAAGTGTGATCAGGAGATGATCGATAGAGGATGGAGAGCTGGACAAGAAGTAGGTGGCTAAGATTATAGATAAAGAGTTGGACAAGAAAGCCTACTTTCTTAAGCAAATAGATAGTGAGGTGTTCTCAGAAGCCCAGAAATATTTGACCATCCATCTAAGGATGGATAAGATCCAGTAATGAGTGGGTGGATGTTGTTAAGCACCCTGATAATGGCTAGTTACTAAAATTCCTGTGGCTTTCTGTGTTTACTATGAGGGTTTAGTTTAGTACCTTAAACTGAGGTCATGGATGGAGACTCAGGATTTTCTGGGTGATCTGCTTCTTCTCAGATTAAACTCAGCTATATTAGATGTAGGTTTAGTGCATTTGTCTTTGTCTTGGTAACGGCTCTGCAATTACTGGTGCACACCAGCTTTCAATGAGATACTAGCATGGATTTGTTAGACTGTGGGACAGCAGCATCTTAAAATGTTAAGGATCATCTTGGAAAAATGTATCTGTAACTAAAGAGGCCCTTTCTTCTTGGTACAAGTTAATCATTATAACCATTCTTAAAATGATAATGACTCAACCTTCCTGGAGTCCTCCAATCCAATCTTTGTTTTGAATCAAGCTTGCAAGGTATTATTGCCATGGTTACCATCCTGGCTGCCTCCAAATGTGCAGGTAAACTGGTGAAAAGACTTCATGGCTGGTTTTAGATTAGGCAGGGTTCAAAGCAGAGATAATTATTAAGCCCATGTTAAAATCCACTTATAAACCTTGGTGGGGGGAGCCACCAGCCCTCAGAATTTCTGAATGTGTGGGTATTCTGTGCTACATTTATCCCTTATGTTTTTGAAAGATGCAAACAGCAGGGTCAGCTACTTTCAGCAAGGCATCCCATACCAAGCATTAATAGCCACTCCTATGTACATATCAGACATCTGACAGAGATAAAAGAGGATGACCATGTAATGTAGTTCACCTTTGTTATAAACAAACAGTTGCCAGACATTAAAATATTGCACTTTGCTTAACATAATCACATTAGTGCTGTAAAGCCTAAATAATAAGCAAACAGCAGTAGGCAGCTAGTCATTTTCCTCCACAGAAGACAGCCACAAGCAGTTACACCTAATCTGTCTTTGCATATCAGGTGTCCAGTTACGTAACTTATCTTACATCTCACAAATGCATACTAGTCCTACAAAGCAAGACAGTGACTGTTTAAACTGAGCAAAAGACAACAGTGTCCAGCCAAAGACAAGCCCCATCAAGTAGTTATAGCCACAACATCTGATGGCTATAGATTATTATTTTACCTCCACAGCATATGTTTTAGCCTACAGACATTGAAAATAGGAATAAAGGCCCTTGGAATGTAGGTTCACCAGCTAAAGATCTGGGCGTCTAATTAGTATTAAATTTGAATACCAAATAGCATGTAACTGTACTCACTTCCAATAGGAATGTGAGATACTACTAATAAGCACATGATGGAAAAAGATAAGCATGGTATCAGAGGCATTTAAAATTCTGTAGACTTTAATGAGCTGTATTCTAAAATTCTGCCACACAAGGTCATTTATTTTTGCTTCAGAATAAAAAAAGAGATGCAAGATGTATTCCCTCTTTCTTTATTGTATCCAGTAGTATGTTTGTCATTTAGTCTACCTCCAAAAATAGGGATATCCTGTGCAGGAGAAAATCAGGCCTAAAAATAGGAATGTTCCATTCTCCACATGAAATCCCAAAGCCACAGAAATGTTGTCAGAAATATCTGGCTGATTGCTGCCAGTGTTATTGTAGAAACAGTCATAGCATGCTCATTAGTCACACAGGTTAAAGTATTCCAATCAAGTTGCTTCACACAAATCTCAAAGCCAGATAAATATGGTCAAAATGGATCTGTTATTATCGAAAACCCACTTTACCAAACTTCTAAAAACTGGGACAACTTCGCACAACACTTACTTGCACGAACTCTTGGATCACCAGCATTTTTCTCTAGGAAAGTAATTACTTGGCCACCATGACTAAATAACCAAACTGAAGCAAATCAAACCAACTCAAGTGGTGGTCTATGCCCCGCACCCCCCTTAACTATACCCACTCCAGGATTGCACTACAGTGGGGAAGAGGGCAAAGTTTACCATGGTGGCCAAGTGGTTACTTTCCTGGAATAAAATTCCGGTGATCGGAGAGTTCATGCAAGTAAGTGTTCAACAAAGTCGTCCCAATTTTTAGAAGTTCAGTGAAGTGGGTTTTTGATAATAGCAGGTAGACCTAGGCAAAATATATCAGGTTAATCACTGCAAGTGTAATTAAAAAAAAACAACAAAAAAATTAAACAGTAATAACACTTATCTTACTGCATCATTCTTCTTATGAGGTATCCACACAAACCCCAGAGCCAAAAAATATTGCCAAAAGCTATGTGGTTTATCACTTCCAGGCCAGCATTACCTCACAACAGCAGTAACACTTACAGCATCATTCCTCAAGGTCTGTAGCATCATGTCCTTGATGTTGTCATGATTCCCCATCTCAATTTAAACTAAAATAAATAAAAAAAAAGAAAAAACTCTGTTCAGGTGCATTCACACCTACATTTAAATGTTAAGAGGTCTCTAATCTTGTGACTTTGCAATGTTTAAACTTGACATGATATGAAAATCAACTTAACATGAAGAGATCACCCCCACCCTCCCAACAGCACTTGTACCTCAGATACATTTTCTTATTTATTTATTTTTAAGAGCAAAGAAATATCATTCTAAAAATAAATAAATGGAGAAAAAGCAGCCATACAAGCATGGTGCCCTAGGCAGTTGTCTAGTTCACCTATGCGTAAGGCCGACCATGGCTGTATGCCAAATCTAATTTATTTAGACAAATGTAGTTTTATTCCACAGTGACAGATGAGTGACAGTATTTTTAATTCCCTACTGTTAATGGAAGATGCAGTCATGACAAGCTCCTCTTTAACGGTGGTCATTATGATACTGAAAAAAAAACATTTGACTGAGTGAAATGAGAATATATTTTTCTAATATTGTAGTTCATCAGTGTAGGTTAGAGAGACACCTAATGCTGCTGTTTGAATTGTTAGACAAATGTAGTGCCCTTTCTTGATACAGCAAGTATAATTAAAACAAGACTTTGGTATGTAGCTTCTAACTATGAAGAGGTTTTAGTGGTAAATGTCTTGCACTGTGGAAAGTCTCCTTACCTAGGTACTTGGGGATTCAGTTAACCCATTTTGTGTGTGTGTGTGTGTGTGTGTGTGTGTGTGTGTGTGTGTGTGTGTGTGTGTGTGTGTGTGTGTGTGTGTGTGTGTGTGTAGCTATATAGTATTGCTTAGTCTTTTGATAAGATGAAGTCTAGTTTTGTATGAATGTCAGCAGGTTCTTTTGCAAAAGAAAAGATATTTTCTTAGATCTCGGGGAGATGGTTGTAGTGTTCCAAGTGTTTATTCTTCTTATAAAAAAATTGGAACGCCCAAAAATTTCTTTGGAAGAGTAAAGCTCCACAGTGGCATAGAACAAACTTTTACCAGATACAGATATAGGGATTTTATTGGAGGGCAGCCCAAATGTAGTGCTTGTCTTTGGACTTCTCCATTTAACCAAGCTGCTCTAAAAATGTTGGGCAAAAAGCATGTCAAGGTAGAATTTCCGTCGTGCAAACTGGTGTGGGAGAGGCTAAGTGGTGAAGGTCTGTTTTATCTGTTAAGGACTATCTTTTTGATAAGTTTATGAATTAACAGAACAATAGTTTTCCTTACTCCAGTCAAGTATTATTTCAAAGCAGTTGAACTCTCAAGTGCTGTTCACACGGGCTCCTTCCCATAAGTTAAAATAGTGATGTCACTTGAAGGAAGAGACTAGGAACATCCTCATGAAAACAAGGTTTGTTTTCTCTGGAATTTGAGAAAGGTGACTATGTCATTTCTAGAGGTCTATTTGCAATTTGTGAATAGTTGAGGAAAGTTCAGTCATGGGAGTTCCTTTCTTATCTCTGGCTTACTGTAACAAAATTCACTTCAGCTAGACATTTGGGAACTAAGAAAAACTTAGCAAAAGCATACATTTACGTAGACCATAAAATATACCTAGTTCCAAAGGCTGGTAGATGATTGGTTTCACATAAAAAATGTTCAAGTGTCAGTAAATAAAAAAACATGTAGGGCATCTGTAACATCATGTCCTTTTGGATGAATTTTTTTTTTTAATTTTAAATGTCTGTAAGTTTTGTTGGAATGTATCTAGAGTTAGTGTTAGTTTGGCAATGTGGACATGGTACTGTAGGGTCATGGCAACACAATATATGGAGCTGTCATGGCCCTTCTGCATTTAACTAACAGGTACAATATTTCATTACTGAATTGTGGCCTCAAAGAATGAAGTTGTCTCCTTTTGAGTTTTTCCTGCGTATTCTCCAGTCTATTGGCTGGCATAAGCATGAATGTGCACTGTTGCATCTGATTTTATTGGCTTCCAAAAACACTATTACATGTAATTTTAAGCCCCTCATTCTTCCCATAGTAGATGATGATCATAGTTTATTGCAGGATGTATCCAGAAGACAGTTGTGGACCCTGTCAGAATCAGTCAAGGCCAAGGTACATAGCAAATGGCTACACTGGTCCCAGTTGTTTTACTATTTATTTTTCTTTAATTTAGATCTGGTTTTACTAGACAATACTTAGAAAAATGACTACAATTATATTCTTTGTAATTTTTCATATGGATCATACTTCTTTTGGCTTGATTATCCTTCTGTTATTTTTTCTTCTTATGCTATTTCTGAATTCAGAGTTATTTGATTCTATTATTCTTACTGGTGAAAGAGGGGGAATATCACAATATTATATTGCCATTGTTACTCTTGAGAAGGAATATTGTTATGTATTTATCTTTGTAAATACATTCTTTGTTTGTTAGTAATCCTTATTAAAAATTTGTGAAAAAGTGCAGACATAGATAGGGCTATACTGATGTAAAAGACTGGGGTAATAGTGGATGAACACATACTGACTGGGATGGATACTTGGTCATGGGGAGGACTGGATGAAAAACAAGATATGGAGTGTTACACACATGGCAGGTTAATGCAGAGATAAGGGACAGGGCAGGGTCCATGGTAGATACCATACTGACCTAGAGGTCAACCCATGCAGACATCAGACATCTTTATGGTGGATGTTCTGCACACATTGTACTTCTAGAGGTCCAGTGATGAGGGTCTCCCCTCAAGTGACTCAAACAGGCATAGTAAGAAACAACCCATGATTGTGAGGTGGAAATCCAGCTACTAGTGCACCCCAGACATCCTCAGTCTATGCTCCTGATGCTAGGTGAGAGGACTTCCCTGGGACACCAGCAAAAGTAGAAATTCTGATGCCCTCCAGAGTAGTGGCCACATAAACTCTCCACATCATGTTCAGCAGAAGGATCTCTGTTCCCCTGCTGAGACACAGACCTGAAGTCCTACTGTCAGTGGCTTTGATCAGCACATGTTGAGGTGACCATCGCTACGTCTCTGCCCATACTAGAACTTGACCAGTAGAAGGTAATAAAACAAAATGAGAACTCATTAGCAAGCACATGTTTTACACATACTAAAGCTGTGCAGTGCATAGGTGCATATGGCACATGCACTCCACTGCTGAGATAGGTGATCTTATCTCTGGGAGCTTCCTTCCACATTTTCTCTCTCTGCTCTTCTGCCATGGTAAGACAAAGTAGGAACAATGTAGCACAGTGTTCTACCTGGAAAAGACTATGTTTGCAGTAAAACTCTTGCTGTCTGTCTTCTTCTTCACACAGCCACAGCTGCATGTCACTGTAGAGATATCTGCAATGCCTACCACAACAGGTGATATTAGAGGTATCACTCACAGTCCTGGCAAACCCATGCCAGGCATACACCTTGTACAAGGGATGATGCAAGGGGCCAGCAGGTGGTTCTGGATATCCCTTTGGAGGAAGAACAAGAAAATCTTGCTCCACATTGGAAAGCATGCAGGAGCCTCAATGTTCCCATTGCCTTTAGCAGCCATGGTTACTGGTCCACGTAAAGAGCAAAATTGTTGCCTCATGCCCAAGAATGCATGTTTGGTCATCACACAATGTGGCTCAGAGTGCAGCAATGAGGCATTACAAAATGGCCCCATAGCACATATTCATAGTACTATGAGCTTCACAGATGCTATACTTCTCAAGCACAGCCTTGGATTGGAAGAGGTGAGCAGGATAGTGCAGCCTACTTGATAGTGCATTATGGTAGCTATGTAGAAATAGCTGTGATAAGTTCCCTCATTATCATAAGTGCCAGGCTAAGAGTCCCAAATAAGCTTGATAAAAACAGTGCCACCATTTTGTGAAACACAGCACTAATATGACCAGCAGTGGGATCAGAAATTTACTGTATTAGTTCACAGGAGTTTAAAATAGGTGAAATAAGCATACTAAAGGGAAGGCACGACACCTGATAATGCAGTCATTATGTCTACTGAACATCCACTGTGGATGCCACCAAAAGGGACACATAAGAACTGCTGTACATGGATGTAGGAACACACTCACAGTGACATGATGCTGTTATGCCAAGCTGTGGGGAGGACATACTTGTGGCAGGACGTGCCATATAAGGCCTGATAGTCCCTGTAAATTGATTGAGAATGGCAATGAATTATGTGAGGGGCAGGAAACAGGGTATGCATTTTATATTACAGGACTTCAGTACACTTCTGCAGGAAGTTATATCAGTACATATTGGAACGAGGGGAAAGGATAAAGTAAGCAGAGACATTCTTGGATGGATGCACAAACAGCTGTATGAGACATCTGTGCTTAGTCATACACACACACACACACACACACACACACACACACACACACACACACACACACACACACACACACACACACACACACACACACACACACACACACACACACACACACACACACACACACACACTGACATATGTAATTTTATGTTGTACATCTCTTTTTATAGGACCATGATAAAGGCAACAACTGGAACATTTAGCAACCCAAGAGACTCAGATGTTACTGCAGGCCATCTACACAAGTGGCATATGCATGCTGGCCAAAGGTAAGGTTGACAAGCCTTTTCAAGAGTAGGTATGCAAGGAGGGGTACAAGAGATCAGTGTTGTGAATGGCCATAACAGGAGTCTATATCAGGTTCGGTGAAAGGTAAGTGATATGATATTATGTTGCCAGAGACATGTCTACCACAGGATGTGGACCACTAGCATAAAAGACACTCACAGAAGTGTAGGAATTGCAGGTGTTACTATCTGAGGAAGGAGGGCCCTCATATCCAGTGGTGGCCTGGATGTTGGGTGTTAGCTGGAAATTACTCATGCTAGTCTGTAAGGGATGCACTGGGTTAGGATTAGCCATTTGTATTGCCATTCAGCATAGTCCAGTGCATGTGAAGCATAATTCATTTAGCATATCTGATCTACAGGTACCTCCAGTCTGCAATTGCAACACCTTACACAACAAATGATGTAAGTATCCATTTCTTGGTAAAACATTCTATGATAAAGCAGTAGGTCTGCTGCTGTAGCCATTTACTACAGTGCTGCCAACAGTATTCTGGCTTTATGTTTTCAAAAGTTCCACTGGTGGGGGTCCAGCACATGCCTAATGTCAGCAGATCACCTGTGGTTAGCAATGATGGCAATGTGCATATGGCAAAGTGGCAGTGGCAGCAACACTAATACCTCACCCACATATGTGGAACGTGAGGAGAAGCAGACTAAAACCTCAGCAACACTAGTGTTTGGCAGACATCCTGCAACCATGTGCCCTACACAGGCTATACAGGATTCCCCCAGCCAAGATGGCATCTGTGAGCTGTAGTACTTCTGATGTGGGTACACACCAAACAAATAACAGATATGGTGATGTGGTGCACTGCCGTGATCCAAGATATGTTCCTGATCTGGCTGCAGGACTTGGGCATTAAACAGCGCATGTGCAGGCCAGTGATCCAGGCACGTACATACCCACACTGAAGGGGAGATGGTAAGTATGCTGCGTAGCTTGCTCAATGAATTGTAACACCTTGCAAGATGACATTCCTCAATCAGCATAGGGACAGTGAACAGACAATGCTTTTCAGTTCACTGGGGGAAAGCCTGACTTTCGTGGGTGCATCCATGCAGCAGATGGGAATCTCCTTCGAGTCTATCTGGGCAGGTCATGCTGTTCATGGCCAGAAAAGGGTCAAGATGAAAGGTATTTGGTCACAGGATGAGCATACGCAGTTTACCCAGATTGCTTTGCTAATGAGACAGCCCCAGTGTCAGCTATGACCATACAGACCACCACACCTACCTGTAGTCAATCTCACATATGTCACCACTAATGCTATTTAGGATCCACCCCAAGGCACCTCAAAAGGCTGAAAACTTTCAGTCCTGTTCCTCTACATCACTAACCTCTGTACTCAGATGAAGCACCATACTTCTACATGGCTGTCATACCAGTTGTGGATACCCTTCATCTGATGGCTTCCAACATGGGTCACCCCATCAGAGTGGCTATACATGCCACCTTTGCCAAAGAAGGCATCAACCCCTGTGTCTATCGGTCAACACAGTACACACTGTCAACATTTACAGCATTGTAGCCTCTAGAAAATGTGGCCCCTGATTCCCCACAACAATAGTCTGCATGGTGATCACATCTTACTTCCATGACCCTGGCTCACGTGATAGCATTGCTGTTACCTGTAACTATGACCTCCCACTTATACATGATGATGATTGTGCCCTGCCCACCTCCTAACCTGAGGGTAAGTTAATATTTGCTGCATATTGAAAAAAACGACACCCAAGCCACTGAAATTATATTAAAAAGAGTATTTTTGTAACTTGGTGGACCCACTGCACCTCTCACATGGGAGCTCTGCCCATTAGATCCTCTGTTATGTACATATATCAACTCCAAGACATTTTTTTTTTTTGCTCAGAAATGTTTTTATTCATTTTATAAAACAATAATTTAACAATATAATAGCAGGTATAGAACAAAATAAACTATATATAGTGTCCATAACAAAAAATAGAATGCATAGGAAATACACTTAGTATTTTTCTAGAAAGTTAAACAATTTCTTCCAAGCAATCAAATGGTGGGTTGTGTTATTTGTTTTCATTTTTATAGTAGCAGTCTCATTGTTGCAAGTTTAGTTAGCTAGATGAACAAATTCAATTTTAAATGCAGAAGTACATTGAGATTTCTAATTTTTGTTAAAATTTTCTTTGCTATGGAAGGATCTGACCACAGCAAAAATATCTGACTTTTAGGGATGAGTTCTGGAACAGGAACATTGAAAAGAATAAGCGAATCCGAAATTACACAGTTGTCATTCCATGAAGCTTTACAAAGATATATAAAATCTACCCAAAATGGAGAGATTACTTTACATTTAACAACCATGTGCATTCACTCAGCATCAAGAAGTCCCCATCTCCATCATTTCACTTCATCATTCTTATATATTATAGCTAATTTGTGAGGTGTTAAAAAAGATCTAAAGACTCTTGAGACAGCACAAGAACGGAGGAAAGGAAAATTACTCTTCTGCAATATTGTGAGATTAAACATGCCAGCATCACGAAAAAGAAAAGTAACAACATTTTTAAACAAAAGCACAACCCCCAAAGAAGTAAACACAACCACAACCACAAAACTAGGCCAAAATATACTCTTTTCTGTAAAACTAAACATTAAACAAAAAGAAAGAAAACAATATTCGAGGAAATCAGACTTTAACATTAAATCTTATCTCTTATTTCATTTGATTAAATAAAAAATAAAAAAAACTGACAAACTTGCAGGAAACCACGCACCCACACACTCACACGCAAACATAGATGTGATATATATGACGTATGATAGGCTGACTGGATATATAAATATTTATGTGACATATGATAGGCTGACTGGCTATATATATATATATATATATATATATATATATATAGATAGATATATATATATATATATATATATATATATATAATTATATATATCACCTGATCGAATGTGTGTTAGGTCAACAGCTGCCTAGTCAACTACATGTGACCAACTAGGCAGCTATTGACAGGTTTGTGAGATTGCACAGATCCAGGGGTTGGGAAATTTGCCATTACCCTGTGTTTGAGCAATCTCTGAGTTGGTATATCAAATTAGCAGGGGGGAGGTGTGGGAAGTAGCAAAAAATGATTCTTTATTTTGTTTTTTAAAAGTAAGCAATTGCATGCACCAAGATTGCTTCTCAGCTCATGCTTAGTGATGTATAAACATTTGTGTTTTCAGCCATATGCAGCTGATATTCTTTCAGTCAAATTTGGGTGTAATTTCTTATAAGTGGTACACACACACACACACACACACACACACACTCACGTGTGTGTGTGTGTGTGTGTGTGTGTGTGTGTATATATATATATATATATATATATATATATATATATATATATATATATATATATGGAGAGAGAGAGACAGCTATAGATATGTAAATATACAAAATTTCTTTTACAAGGGAAATATATTTTTATGCTTCCTTATTAAATACATTTCCATTAAGTGAAGTATGCATTTATTTTTGCATGCTTTATTTTTTCATAGTTTGTTAAAATTAGAATTAGGAATGTTAATAATACATACATACATATTATATCTATCTCTCACTCTCTCTCTCTCTCTATATATATATATATATATATATATATATATATATATATATATATATATATATATATATATATATATATATATATATATATATATATATATGTGTTAACATGAATTATAAGCATTTAGTTTTCTGATAGTGAATGAATTAATTAGCATGTCACTACCATGTTCGGTGTTCTTTTACTATAGTCCCCAGGAGCCTAATTAATGTGGAATGAAGTCTAGCATTTACTGCTTCAGCTGTGCATGTAAAGGCTTGTGCACATGTTTATAAACACCTGCCTATGGTCTGCCTTTATGTACAGGCCTTCTTCTTCTTCTTTCGGTTTTTCCTAATTAGGGATCGCCACACCGGATCACCTGTTTCCATTTCTTCCTGTCCTCTGCATCTTGCTCTGTCACACCAACCATCTACATGTCCTCTCTAACCACATCCATAAACCTTATCTTATGCCTTCCTCTTTTCCTCTTACCTGGCAGCTTCATCCTTAGCATCCTTTTTCCAATATACCCAGCATCCCTCCTCAGCACATGTCCAAACCAACGCAATCTCGTCTCTCTAGCTTTGTCTCCAAACTGTCCAACCTGAGCTGATCCTCTAATATACTTATTCCTAATCCTGTCCATCCTTGTCACACCCAGTGCAAATCTTAACATCTTTAACTCTGCCAGCTCTGACTCCTGCCTTTTTGTCAATGCCACTGTTTCCAACCCATATAACATAGCTGGTCTCACTACCCTTTTGTAGACCTTCCCTTTCACTCTTACTGGTACTCGTCTGTCACAAATCACTCCTGACACTCTTCTTCACCCACTCCACCCTGCCTGTACTCTCTTCTTCACCTCTCTTCCACACTTGGCATTACTCTGAACTGTTGATCCCAAGTATTTAAACTCATCCACCTTTGTCAGCTCTAATCCCTGCATCCTCACCATTCCTCTTCCCTCCCTTTCATTCACACACATATATTCCATCTTATTCTGGCTTACCTTCATTCCTCTCCTCTCTAGAGCATATCTCCACCACTCCAGGGTCTCCTCAATCTGTTCCCTACTCTCATTACATATCACAATGTCATCTGCAAACATCATAGTCCATGGGGACTCCTGTCTGATCTCGTCTATCAACCTGTCCATCACCAGTGCAAATAGGAAAGGGCTCAGAGCTGATCCTTGATGTAATCCCACCTCCACTTTAGATACATCTGTCACTCCCACTGCAGATCTCACTGCTGTCACACTACCCTTGTACATATCCTGTACCACTCTTACATACTTCTCTGCCACTCCCGACTTCCTTATACAATACCACAACTCCTCTCTAGGCACCCTGTCATATGCTTTCTCTAAGTCCACAATTACACAATGCAACTCCTTCTGACCTTCTCTGTACTTCTCCATCAACAATCTCAGAGCAAACATCGCATCTGTAGTGCTCTTTCCTGGCATGAAACAATACTGCTGATCGCTAATCATCACCTCCCTTCTTAACCTAGCTTCCACTACTCTTTCCCATAATTTCATGCTGTGACTGATCGCTTTTATCCCTCTGTAGTTAATACAGCTCTGCACATCACCCTTATTCTTAAAAATCGGTACCAAAACACTTTTTCTCCACTCCTCAGGCATCCTCTCACTTTCCAAGATTTCATTAAACAATCTAGTTAAAAATTCCACTGCCATTTCTCCTAAACACCTCCAAGCTTCCACAGGTATGTCATCTGGACCAACAGCCTTTCCATTCTTCATCCTCTTCATAGCTATCCTTACTTCCGCCTTGCTAATCCATTGCACTTCCTGATTCACTATCCCCACATCATCCAGCCTTCTCTCTCTCTCATTCTCTTCATTCATCAGCCCCTCAAAGTACTCCTTCCATCTGTTCAACACATTTTCCTCGCTTGTGAGTATGTTTCCCTCATTATCCTTTATCACCCTTATCTGCTGCACATCTTTCCTAGCTCGGCCCCTCTGTCTAGCCAATCAGTATAGGTCCTTTTCTCCCTCCTTAGTGTTCAACCTTTCATACAACTCTCTATATGCCTTATCCTTAGCCTTTGCCACCTCTCTCTTTACCATGCACCTCATCTCCTTATACTCCTGTCTACTTTCTTCATCTCTCTGATAATCCCACTTCTTCTTCGCCAACTTCTTTCTTTGTATACTCTTCTGTACTTCCTCATTCCACCACCAGGTCTCCTTGTCCGCCTTCCTCTGTCCAGATGTCATACCAAGCACCTTTCTAGCAGTCTCCCTTACTAGCTCTGCTGTAGTTACCCAGGTATTTGGTAACTCTTCACTGCCACCCAGTGCCTGTCTTAACTCTTCCCTGAATTCCACCTCACAATCACCATTTTTCAATTTCCACCATTTGATTCTTGGTGCTGCCCTCACACTCCTCTTTCTCTTCTTGATCACCAATGTCATTCTTCAGACCACCATTCTATGCTGCCTAACTACACTTTCCCCGTCACCACTTTCCAGCCTCCAGTCTCCTTCAAACTGGCCCTCCTGCATAGGATATAATCTACCTGTGTGCATCTTCCTCCACTTTTCTATGTCACCCTATGCTCCTCCCTCTTGTTAAAATACGTATTCACCACAGCCATGTCCATCCTTTTTGCAAAATCCACTACCATCTGACTTTCTGCATTCCTTTCCTTAACACCATACGTACCCATCACTTCCTCATCCCCTTTGTTCCCTTCACCAACATGCACATTGAAATCTGCTCCGACCACCACTCTGTCACCCTTGGGTACAGTCATCATCACTTCATCCAACTCACTCCAAAATTTTTCTTTCTCATCCATCGCACACCCAACTTGTGGAGCATATGCACTAACAACATTCATCATTACACCATCAATTTCCAGCTTCATAAACATCACTCTATCCAACACTCTTTTTACCTCCAAAACACTCTTGATATACCGTTCCTTCAGGATAACCCCTACCCCATTTCTCCTCCCATCCACACCATGATAGAATAATTTGAACCCACCTCCAATACACCTGGCCTTACTTCCCTTCCACCTGATCTCTTGTGCACACAATATATCAACCTTCCTTCTGTTCATCATATCAGCTAGCTCTCTCCCTATACCAGTCATGCTGCCAACATTCAAAGTTCCTACCTTCACTACCACACTCCTAACCTTTCTCCTCTCTTCCTGCCTTCAGGCATGCCTGCCCCCTCTTCTTCTCCTTCTCCTCCTTCAGCCAACAGTAGCCCAAGTTCCGCCAGCTCCCTGTAGTAGCGATATTTAAGCATTAAACCTCTCTCTGTCTTGTACCATGTCGTTATCATCCACATCGTTGTTTGCTAAGCTGCTTGTCCTGGTGAGGCTCACAGAGTAAGCTAATGCATGTTTATATTATGTTCTGCATACTTAGCATAAATCTGACAGGTTAACAAGAAGAATTATTGTTTTGAGCTGCTGAGAAACTTCATCCTGTAGTCCTGAGTTTGAGTCCCTAAACCTCCTTTTGCCTATTGTGTGACACTGGGAAAATTACTGAAATAGACAGTGTTCTTTGGTAACCCTAAAATGCATTTGTATGAAGTGGGTTTACCTAGTCAACAAACAAATAAAATAAAAAATCAGACACAATACAAGCAGTGCCATGCTTTCAGCTACTAGCAACAAACATGAAAGCACAACTGCTAACAGCCTTGTGAAATTCAAGAGATTTGCAGTGCTAAAAAAGCTAAATGGAGTTATACCTGTTATCATAACTCTCAGCTTATTTGCAGAAGAACTGAGGACAAAGTAAAAAATGAATGAAGGACAAAGATACAAAATCAGGGACAATGTTTAAATAGTACTCTAACTTTGAAAGTTAATAGAACAACACAATTTGCATCAACATACATTTTCTAAAGCACAGGTATGAAACTCAAATGTCTGTCATTTTTGATTGACTGTAATAATCCTCAATGATTTATCATAAACTTAACATTTTTTACAAGAGACATGGCAAATATATGAGGGAAATTCAGAGATTTTCTGTAAAATCAGGGACATTTCAGAGCTAGAGCTGTTATCAATAGGGTTGGCAGAACTGTATGGTTCTCAGACTGTAGCGTATCTGGCAAGTGCCAGTTTGAGTTTCATGGACCTTCCAAAATCAGAAACTTTGAGTTCACCATTTCTTACTGTTACACTTTTAGTCTGAATTTTAAGTCTGCACTGTAATTCAGAATGCTGACAAGCAATGCCAAGAAGCAGCAATGTGCAGAACAGAGGTTAAGACATGCAATCTAAAGCCAACCATGCTGCAGCTATTAGAAAAGGATTCTGTAGGATTAGACGATGACACTCCCATTCAGAGCATTTAGGAATTTAACTAATGAATTAAAGAAGCATAACTTACTGGTGCTAAGACCAGATTAGAGTTTAAATGAACTCAGCTAGACATATGTCGCTGATATATGCAAAGTCAGGGAGAGGGAAAAGTCCTGACTGAGTTAAATGTAATTGATTCTTACCATCTGCTATATGACACCTGTCAAATGTATGTCACTTTAGAATATTACAGGCTATGTTACAGAGAACTGGTACAGCTACTGCTGGGTACATTTCCCTTACATATTTCCTTAGTGTATGCCTTGCTTAACATATAGCTTTACAACCTGATCATTTGTCTCTAAATTTGTTAGAGGTTTTCTTTTTTTTTTTTTCAAGCTGCTTTTCAAGAAATGCAACATGGTTGCTGTAGGAAATGTTTATTCATTTCTTGTACTTCATCTAGGTTTAATTCCTTGTGACTTCATTTCAAAAAATGCTTGCTTTTTTGTCTCATTTTATCTGGCAATATATTAAAGCACCTTTTGAAGATCTTACTAACCCAATTCTTATATAAGGTGCATGTGTAAAAAAGGCCTTTATTATCTTCTTAAAAATCTTTTGGGCAAACCCGGACCTGGAATCTAGTCCCTTCACTGTGAATAGACACATGGAAGCCTTTCATCTTCATTTTCGTGAGGGAGGGATGCTTGTTTACCTTCACCATTTAGCAGTGATGCATCAGTCAGATAATTACCATAACAGTTATACCTGACTCTGTTTTGTATTTAGTTTGCTTAATTGCACTCTTCTAATGACTGAAATCAAAACCCTTAAAGAAACGAAAATCACTTCCGTGTGTTTTAAATCCTTTTAAAACATTTAGAGCAATATAAATATTTATATCACCTGACATTTGCCAGTGTTGTCTATGGTCCTAGAATCCTTTGTTTTATGTATGTGTGTATGTTTGTAAGCATGCATGCATGCTTGCATGTATATATGTATATATTTATTTAGTTTTATTTACTGGGGAAGTGCACAGGTCAGTATTGACCAATTTCAGGCTCAGCCTGCATGAAATACGAAACATTTCACAAACAAAAAAGGCAGACATGTTGTGAAAGTCATTATCATAATCATATGGTGTATTACAAAGGTGTACTGTAAATCAGGAAGTATTTGTTTATCTAACATCACGGTTTGTTTGTATTTGTGACTGGACATGTGATTCTGCTAATCTGCAGCTTAATGGGTGCAGCCTCAGTGAATGCACATGCATGCATCTTATCTGTGAAATGTTAACACGTAATATATTAAAAATTAGGAAAAGTTCATTAATTGAAGGTTTAAAAATTAAAATACCACCCTTTTGCCACACCTCTGATGATAGTACCCCTGCAAAAACATAAATCTATCTATCTGTACATAACTATCCATCTATATATGTATTTATCTATAAAGTTACACTGACCTCTTATATATTATTGCTGCTGCCTGTGAGGATGTTTGTCTAGCTGTGTAATGGTGCCATTCCTCATTGTGTTATTTTATTTAAAAATAAACTTTATTAAATTATTACTTAAGACATAAGCAAACATACATTCATAGAAAAGAAAACAAACAGTATTAAAATTTTTTTTCATTTACACACACATTATACATCACATATGTATTCTTTCTTTCTTTATAACTATCATCAGTCAAACATTACTTAAATTGCTCAGATCCTGTTTTCCGTTAAACTTCACTACTCCTCTTAAACATTATTCTGAGTATATTGTTTTGCCAACTCATTACACTCAACGTCATACTATGTCTAAGCAATTTAGATCCTGTGTTCCACCTCCAAAGAATCAGTTCCTTTGTTACAGCCACTTGCTCATCCAATATTTTTGACAGAATACTCTGTAGGGAATTTTTAAAATTTGCCAACTCATTACACTCTCAAAAACATATGTTCACAGTTACTTCTTTCTTCTCCATCACACCTCCAAAATTTGCTATCTACCTAATGAAAAATTCTTTGAAGTTTGCTTGGGGTATAAAAATACCTATGCAAACACTTTCAATCAAAACTCCTAAACCTGCTGGACTTCATTGCATATGTGGGAGACATACATATGACTTTCCATTGTTCTCAGGAAAAACTGCTTTTCCAGTCTCTCTTCCCAGTCTTTTCTGAGCTCCTCTAATTGATTCTTATAGTTATTGGGCAATATGCTATATGCTGTACTAATTACCCTTTTTAACAGTAGCTTCTGTTCTAGACTCAACTAAAAACTCTACCATAGCATGTCTTTCACTTAGCATTTCGCTATCCCTTTCTCTTTGCTTATACCCTGCTGTCAATCCCTGGTAGGAACAGTAGTATCTAGCCTGAGTCCACATGTCTTATTGGATTCACTATCTATCCCTTCCCAATACAATACTCAAAATGTATTGAAGAATTTTTTAGAGTTAAGTTTCTGACATAAAGAGGCTCACAAGAAAGCAATTACATCAAAACTGGCTCCTATGCCTACTGGACTTAAAGTTAGGCCTGACAACTCATTGTGAAATAATAAATTAGGCATGGTGAAAGCATACAAGTATCTGGGTGTATTAACTGATAATAAACTAATTTTCAGGACTCATATTGAGTGATTGCATTTCAAATTGTCTAGATTAGTTGGACTAAATTAACTACTTAACTCATCTAGAAATGACTCGCTCTTCAGCGTTATCTCGTTTACATTTTGTATATATTGTATATAGTTTGCTCCCCCTCTTCTCCTCTCCCTATCAGTTGTACTTGTTCTGCCGTACCTACCCAAACAAGACACATTTTCTATACAACCATTGGAATTTTTTCCTCTCAACATATGACTTGTATGCGAAGTTACCAATATACCAGTTCATGTCTCTGATTTTATAATGTATCTGCATCCTCAATATTAACTGTGACTTGCTTATCTTATGGATCTGCATCTTGAATGGTAACTTTAATCTGAAAATGTAATATTTACTATGTAATGTAGAGCTTTACCAATGTACCAGTTCATGTCTCTGATTTTATAATGTATCTGCACTCTCTATATTAACTGTAACTTGCTTATCTTATGTATCTGGATCTTGAATGGTAACTTTAATCTGAAATTTAATGTTTATTATGTAATGTGGAGCTTTACCAATGTACCAGTTCACGTCTCTGATTTTATAATGTATCTGCGCCCTCTATATTAACTGTAATTTGCTTATCTTATGTATATGCATCCCGAATTGTAACTTTAATCTGAAAAATTGGAGCTTTTCTCCCTGGGCCTCCACTGAAAACGGGCTCCTGAGCCCAATGGACCCCCCCCGGTCATCAAATTGAAATAAATAAATAGATCGGAAATTACACTGCAATACAGCTCCTGATGTGAGGAGTTTATAGTTTATAACACCTATTAGACTTGCTGTAAAGTTTTCTGGTCTCTTGCTGTCTCCTGGTAAATCTTATTTGATTAACCTGATTAAGTGGGTTCATGGGAGCTTAAGAAATGTGTATTCCTTGTCATACCATGCTTTTAGGTTCATAGGTTCATAGATTAGTACTAGGCTAACTGTCCTTGTGGGCCATTTTAAGCCTAGCCAATTACCCTATGTCAGAATCAAACCCTGCATCTTGTGTCCCCAAGGTAAACACCTTAACCATTATGCCATCCTCCCACCCTTATGCCATCCTCCCATCCCTTTTAGATTTTAGGAATGAATATCCATTTACTACTCCAGTTCTGGCAATAGGTAATAGCAACTTAAGTTTTCATAGATTAAAATAGAATCTCACTAAGGGTCTTTCAGCTGTAGGAGGAGGATTTGGTTTGTACAGTGGATACCTCTTGTATAAAATTGCCCTTTTTCTATAACAATAAAATATATGTATGAATGTACTCAAGGGTGAAATGTTTGGTTATCTTGCAGAAATAAGAGGCTGGCCTTAAATGCATGACTAGGGATGATCAAGTGAGATACTGCATCATAACTTCAGAGTACTTTGTACAGTCTCTTCTATATTTTAATCAGTTACATCATTAATGATGCATGGATTTAAATGTTCTTTCTACATTTATGGACAATGACACCATTAAAAAGCTCAGCAGTATCACTCAATATTGATGGGAACTTAATCCTGTATTAAGTAGATTTTCCCCACATATCACAGATTTGCAATCACCTATTCAGTCATTCAGACTGGTATTAAAGGTTGCCAGGGAAGTACTCTGGTACTGTTAACATGGCAGTAATGGTTTATCAGAGTAGCTAAGGTACTAAGACATGGAGTTTTTTTTTTGTGAAGAAACACTGAGTTTTCTCATTATGTTCAGTGTTGGGCCTATTAAGAGACTATATCTTTTTATGGACCTTAAGGGGTGAACACAAAGGATAAGTTCTACAAAGTAGAAGGATTTTCTAAACATAACAGGAATGTGATGGTTAAAGGAGACTTTATCAATATAGATCCTGGTGTCTAAGTGGAATAGTATTTATACGATATACAGTGGTGCTGCTGGAGTTACCAAAATAAAATTCCATGCAGATGATGACTATAGGTCAGAAATGAATCCTGAATTTATGAGGCAGATATCTTGTCAGTAAGCTGTTGTGCCTATTTATTCTTTGTTGACCAGGATAGTCCTACTTGGCTTGTAGCATCTTTGCAGGGGAGACCCAAAGTGGTATTTATACTACTAAGGGAAATTTGACTAGGGCATTGGAACTTCCCCTATTTTTTTGATAGGTGGCATTGGATCTTTTTCATCCAACTTTGCTACCACTGACCCAAGATGATGAGGCATCAGTTTAACATCTCTTCCAAAGGACGACATGCTCATGAGTGTGGCACTACCCTTATGCTGCAAAGCAGTGTCAGTAATAAATCTGCCTGGTATGGGAATAAAACCCACAGCCTTCTGCATCAAAAGAGAGAGCATGCAACCTGTTGTGCCACTGACACTACAGATCCAAACAATAACAACTGAAATTAAGTTATCCATTTGTTAACTGAGTAACTGAGTTGGTTATCATGGATCATCTTTAGCTACAACCAGGGCCACAAGGGCTAGGGAAAATGCAATATATATATATATATATATATATATATATATATATATATATATATATATATATATATATATATATATACCTCCAGCAACTTTTAATCAGGTCAAAGTGGGACATGGGGATGTGTACAATATGACACTGGCCACACCCTCTACCATCACATCACCACAGGAGTTATGGGTACAACAGCTGGCTGGTTGCTGGGGTGGCTAGCTGGCTGCCTGGAATGGCTAGCTGGATGAATGAATGGCTGGCTGGCTGAATGAATGGATGGTTGGCTGAATGGTTGCTGGAGTGGCTAGCTGACTGGTTGCTGGAGTGGCTAGATGGCTGGTTGGATGAAGGACTGGCTGGATGAATGAATGACTGGCTGGATGGATGGATGACTGGCTGGATAAATGTCTGGCTGGCTGGCTTGCTGGTTGGCTGCTGGAGTGTCTAGCTGACTGGCTGCTGGAGTGGCTAGATGGCTGGCTGGTTGTCTGCTGGAGTGTCTATCTGGCTGGCTGCTGGAGTATCTAGCTGGCTGGCTGCTGGAGTGAGTTGCTGGCTAGCTGCTGGAGTGGCTAACTAATGGCCGCTGGAGTGGCTAGTTGGCTGGCTGCTGAACTGGCTGGCTGAATGGCTGGATGGCTGGCTGGCAGCTGCAGTGGCTAGCTGACTGGCTTGCTGCTGGAGGGGCTAGCTGGATGGATGAATGGCTGGCTGCATGGATGGATGAATGGCTGGCTTGATGTACACCTCTCAATTGTACAGAGTTTTACAGAATATCCAGAGTTTTGCCTCATATTCTTGGTCTGTTTCTAATAAAATTGTGTAAGAACAATATTTAAAAAGTGTCTGTGTTTTTGGAAACTTTGCCCCTTCATTATTTATGACTTTGTCCAGCTTTTTTGTTCTAAGAGGTTGAGAGATATGGCTGGCTATATGAATAGATGACTGGCTGTATAACTGGCTCTGTAGATGGCTAGCTGGCTGGCTGGCTGGCTGGCTAGCTGGCTTGCTTGCTTAGGTACTTACCAGCTAGCTTGAATGTTTTAAAAAAAGTCACTATTACTTTTCATAGTGTCTGTAGAAGCACTAAAACAAACTGCTCTACAGCCACGACCTTTTTAGGGCTCTTCCTGACCCAATCCCCACCACCTCAAATTGCAGCCAATTGCATCATGATTTAAAACACCTGGACCTAACAGGGAACAGCTCTGCCTGCAGGTCTCAGTTGGTGATGTAACTGAATTGCCGTGGAAAAGCCGGAAGTAATTGTGGCTTTTCCATGACGATTCAGTCCGTTTGAAAAGCGGAACTTTTCAGGTCCCAATGCTTGGCACAGCAGGCAATGGGATACGGTAGCTTAACCACCTGTGAGTGTCCCGTTGACAGTGGAACTGGTGGCAACCTTTATATATGTATATATATATATATATATATATATATATATATATAGAGAGAGAGAGAGAGAGAGAGAGAGAGACTTTAGAGTGGTTGGTCAGCCAACATGTTTTTGAGATGTGGGAGGAAACTGGCGCACCAGCTGAAAATCCATGCAGACATGGGGAGAACATACAGTGGATATAAAAAGTGTACACACCCCTGTTCAAATGCCAGGTTTTTGTGATATAAAAAAATGAGACCTCAATAAATCATTTCAAAACTTTTCCCACCTTTAATGTGACCTATAACCTGACAATTCAATTGAAAAACAAACAAATCTGTTAGGGGAAAAATATAACAAATAAAAAACATACAATAAGCTGGTTGAATAAGTGTGCACACCCTTAAACTAATACTTTGTTGAAGCACCTTTTGATTTAATTACAACATTCAGTCTTCTTGGGTAGGAGTCTATCATCATGGCACATCTTGACTTGGCAATATTTGCCCACTCTTCCTTGCAAAAGCACTCCAAATCTGTCTTGCGAGGGCATCTCTTGTGCACAGCCCTCTTCAGGTCACCCCACAAATTTTCTATTGGATTTAGGTCTGAGCTCTGGCTGAGCCATTCCAAAACTTTAATTTTCTTTTGGTGAAGCCATTCTTTCATTGATTTGAATGTATGCCTGTGGTCATTGTCGTGTTGAAAGGTGAAATTCCTCTTCATCTTCAGCTTTCTAGCAGATGCCTGAAGGTTTTGGGCCAAAAGTGACTGGTATTTGGAACTGTTCATAATTACCTCCACCTTGACTAAAGCCCTAGTTTCAGCTGAAGAAAAGCAACTCCAAAGCATGATATTGCCACCACCATGCTTCACCGTGGGGATGGTGTTCTTTTAGTGATGCAAAGTGTTGTTTTTGCACCAAATGTACCTTTTGGAATTGTGGCCAAAAAGTTCAACCTTGGTCTCATCAGATCATAAATAGGGTTTCCACCTGCCCCACTTTGTGAGGGACAGTCCCTCTTTGGGCAGTCGTGTCCTGACAAAAAATTGTAAAAATGGCAAATGTCCTGAGATTTTAGGACAAAATTCTTTCCTATATTTTATGTAATAGTTGCATATCTAAAATACCTAAATGTTATAAGAAACAGAATAAGCAACTAAAATGCTACAAGAATAAGGTTTTATTTAGGCAAAATAGTTAAGTTCTAACCTTTGTATTGACCGTGGGTATGTGTTGGCCTGTAAAATCTGATGTTTGTACCAAAAATGTTCCTCTTTGGCCATTTGAAAAGGTGGCAACCCTAATCATAAAACATTTTCCCACATGCTTTGGGGAGACTTGATGTTTTATTTTGCAAATTTTAACCGGGCCTAGATATTTTTGTGTGTAAGAAAAGGCTTCTGTCTTGAAACCCTACCCCATAGTCCACACATATGGAGAATACAGAAGATTATTGTCACACGTAGTACACAACTAGTACTTGGCAGAAATTCCTGCAGCTCCTTCAGTGTTGCTGTAGATCTCTTGGCAGCCTCCCTGACCAGTTTTTGTCTTGTCTTTTCATCAGTTTTCGAGGGACATCCAGTTCTTTGCAACATCACTGTTGTCCCATATTTTCTCCACTTTTTGATGACTCTCTTCACTGTGTTCTGTAAAATATTATTAGCAGTGACCAGACAAACACCGTATTACTGTATCCATTAATATTTATTTGTTAGTACAAATTCTTGCCAAACAGTTAGTACTGTCAGAGTTATTTCAATTCTATTATAACACGGCTAGAGCACAAAGTAATGACTGATGCACCCTCAGTCAAAGATGTCACTAAAGAGTGAAAATACTGTCCAGTTTATATACTCTTTTAAATGTCAAACAATGTTATTTTTAATGTCCTTGTGACTCGTTCATCTGATTTGCATGGTTGATTTCTGTTTTATGTCCTTCTTTGGTTATTTTCTTCCTTGCTGTATCTGTTTGTGTCATGAAAAAAGTCCATTGGTTATTTCTAGCCTGAACAGTTTCTGTTGAAATGACAAATATTAAAGTCCAAGTTATTCTTGAGATGAAAAAGTCCCTGTAATGCAAAGTTTCTGTTTGAGATGTCAATGCAACTTCCTTTTTTTTCTATAGCAGGATGCCATTTACAGTAAGCCCACAGCTATATGTTATTAATATCTAAGCTGAACATTTAAAAGAAATCTTTTTAATCACTTAACTGTTCTTGCAAAACAAGCCATATTATTTTGAAAACTGTTGTTTGGCCTTGCATATTTTCTTTTATTGCACACACAACATAATTTTGGGGAAAGCATTTTAATTTATATAATCTCTATCAATTCCCTCTTTTTAATTAAAACCAAGAAAATTGTAAGACAATTCACAACACAATATGATTTTCAGTACTTTGAATCCTTTGGTCCATTGCAACATATGGATCCCTTGCATTTAAGGCTATCTCTTCAAAGAGTGTTACATTACCCACAGCTGTTACTTGATTAATATTTTTATTAACACAAACCTGAACATACATGCAAACTGTTGTAATTAAGCAGATAATGATGATAAGAGCAATTAATGTGGAAATTATAGTACCCTACTATCCTGAGAACAATCAACTTAGCCAATCTGACCATTCTGTACTCCATGTTTTCCTAACCTTTGAGGAAACTTCGGCAATTCTATCTAAATGTTGATGTATGGACTCTGATTTATCAGGAATATATGTACAGTACTCCATTTTGATTAAAGCACACACACTCCGACGAGCCAGCAAGTAATCCAAAGTCATTCTGTTTTGGAGGACCATTGCCTTCATTGCTACCATTTCTTTTGTTATATCTGAGATAGCCCCATGTGTTGCATTTGCTAATACTTCCATTAACTTTGCAACCTTTCTTAATTCCCATATCACCTTGACAGCACCATACCGGGAGAAAAATTCTAGCCCCTGAGATGACACCATCCCCAAAGTCCAGCTGTTTTAAGTCTTCTCCAAGTTTAGAGAAATCATCATGGACCTCTCTTTTCTTTCAGTGATTTCTAACCGTCTCTTCTGGCAGTGTATGAGTGATTCTCATCATTGGAACTGCAAACCCAATGTAACAAGATCCTTGCCAGCCTACTGGCAACCATTTATATGCATTTTTTCCACATACAAAAAAGAAACCGCTTGCCAAAATTGTAAAATGTTCTTGGCCTATTAGGTTACTTTTTCATGCCTTCCTTAAAAGAAGTGTTATGTATTGATTGCCAATCTGTTTTTATTTTACCAACTCCCCCATGATACTCAATGAATCTTGTGACCATAGGTGCTGTAGGGTGATAGAATAGTTGCAATTACTAGTACCCACCCTTCCTGTCCCTTTCTGTTGAAAACAAAGTAATCCTCTTTCTGCCTCCATTAATTGTAGATGTTCTTTTATGACTGACTGGTTTCTAACCTTGTTTTTAAAAGATCCTTTAAACATAAACCCTGTATCAGTGATATTTACTGGAACTGCATGTAATGGCATGCTTCCCCTGTAAGGAATATGGCTACAAACCCAACAATTTGATATATTATGTGTTTTTGCAAACAGTTTTTGCATGGCCAAAAATGTATTAACTTTAGGTGCCCAATCATGGTGCCCCTGTTCTCGTGGCTTATTATGTTGGAGTATTTCCCCCCATTTTTTTCTTCATAACCTTTTTTGCAACAGCATAACTTCCATTTTGGGATGCATAACTTCCCTTTTTGGTCTTATTGGTATTTTTTTTTCTTGCCATGTCATTTTTCCTGGTCTCCCCCCAATAGGGTAAAATCCTATACTTTGTTATGTACTTGGCTGTATTTTTTTCTGTAGGTACATTTCTTTTACTAATTGATTTACTAGGCATTGGTTGTATTTCACACTACTCATTTGATTTCTCATAGCTTTTCTTTGCTTGTTTTTCAAAATCTTTATATATTTCTATAATATACCAAGTATATAAAGCATATACTACTATCATGAATACCATGACTACGCAAATACTTATAGGTACTCTACAACAACTTTTTTCTCTTGTTTCCTCCGATCACTCCTTTTCTGTGCTTTCCTGCTTAAATGGATTTTCCCGTGGGCTTTCTTGTTCTGGTGGAATTTCCAAATTTATTGGATGTTCTCATATTGGGCGATCTTGTTCTAGTTGAATCTCTGAATGTACTGGGCTCCCTGCAACTAAAAATAAAGTTTAGAAAGAATATTACTTTTCTATTTCTGTGTGTGGCTCTTTATTAATTTACACTGATCTCTATGAACTAACATAGTGTATTTCTTTTGTTTGTCTGTTGTCTGTTTTCTGGGATTTATTTTTTCTTTTTCTATCCTTTGGACTCTGCACACTAATGGTCCTATTTGCTCAACTACCTCATAAGGTCCCTGCCAATTACTGTCCCGTGGTCCTTCTCTCAAGAAGTTCTTTACAAGGACTCTGTCCCCTTTCTGTAGAACCATTTCTATAGGAATGTCTGGCATTTCTTTTCACAGACAGTAACCCTGTTCCCTGGCAATAGTATGTCTTTTAACCATTCCTGGTGTTCTACTGCTGTCAATAACGATTATTTTTCTACTGGTTCTCAGTCGCAGGGGAGTGTTAGGGGCATTTTTCTTCCTTTCATTACTTCAAAAGGTGAGATTCCTGTTTTACTGTTAGGGGTTGCCCTAATGCCCTGTAGAATCCCTGGGAGATGTCTTACCCAGTCCTTACCTTTTTCCAGGCATGCTTTTTTCAATCTGTCTTTGACTGTTCGATTCATTCTTTCAACAATCCCATTGGATTGTGGGTGATAATGAACATGAAACCTGTGCTGGATCCCCAGCTGTTTGCACAAATGCCACATTATTTGACTTGTAAACTGTGGTCCATTGTCTGACTCTATGATTCGAGGCCATCCCCAATGGACAAAAATGTTTTTTCCATAGTGTCACTGTTGTAGTTTTAGCTGCCATACTCTTGGTGGGTATTACTTCTACCCATTTTGAAAATATATCAACTACCACAAATAGGTATCTGTATCCTCCCTTTGCAGTGGGGAGGGGCTCTGCAAAATCCATTTGAATAGCATACCATGGCCATCTGCTACTGGCAGCCTATGCAATTGAGGTTTCTTTATACTGGCATTGATTTGTAAACAAACCATACATTCCTCTAAAACCATTTTACACAACTTGTTTAGACATGGATTCCACATCTTCTGTTTAACTATACTCCATAAGTTTTCTGCGCCTATGTGGCCCAATATTTTGTGATTGTACTCGACCAATTGCTTGGCCAAATCCCCTGGGAGATAGGGTATTTCATTTCTGTCCGGCATTGGATATACAAAAGCTTCTTGATTGCCATCCCCTTCCCGGATGCATTTATCTAGTTCTTTGGGAATCCCTTTTTCTTTCTGAAGAGTTGCTAAATCCTGTATTTCTACTGGTGCAAATGTTTTAACTGACAGTACTTGATTTTTATGTTCAAACTGCTCATGTGGCTCTAACCAATCACCTGTCTCTGTCGCTTGTTTTGCTTTGGTGTCTGCCAAAGCATTTCTTCTAGCCTCTTCTGTATTGCATTTTTGATGTGCTTTTATTTTTACAATACTAAATTTTCCTTGTAGGCTATCCTGGGTAATCAATGCCCATAATTTTCGCAATATCGGAGCATGTGTGAGGGGTTTGCCAACACTGTCAACAAATCCCAACCTCGCCCAAATTGCCATGTGTAAACGCAATAAACTTACCACATAAGCGCTGTCACTGTAAATGCTGACTGGCTCAAAATGTTGTAAAACATATTTGACTGCTTCTAACTCTGCCCTTTGGGCTGACATGTAACCTGGCAATTTCTTCAGGATAGACTCTTGTCCATCTCCTGGGATCACCACAAATCCTGTTAAATATTTTCCATCTTTCCAAAACCTTGCCCCATCTACATAAACTATGGGTAAGCCGCCTTGAAAAGGTTTACTATCAAAATACCGCCGTGCAATTGCACGGCTATGAAGTATTCGAACACCATATGTTCGAATACTTCATAGTTCGGCAGGTTATGTGAGCGAACGTTATCATTGCGAATGGACTGTGCATTCGCAATTATAACGTTCGCTCATGTAAGGGGATCGCGGTACAGTGCGGTTAGGGAAAGACATCCCTTTCCTCACTGTAGTGCGATCTCGGAGTTGGAATATTAAGTTAGGGGGAGTGTGGGGGTGCAGCCCCCCACAGGGGGGTGCAGGGGGGCTTGCCCCCCTGCATAGATGTGAGTTTAGACTAGTTAGGTAGGGAGTTAAGGGAAGGGTGGGAGTGCTGTTAATTGTCAAAAAAAATTTTCGACAATTAACAGCTGTTTTCGACATTAGGTACATAAGGAAATGTTCATTTCTGATGTTAAAAATCGAAGTTTCGTACACTTTTTTTTTTATTTTCGATTTTTTGATAGTAAACCCCTTGAAAATGTGCATTCAACGGCAACATTTCCGAATGTTGTAAGCTTTGAACACAATTATGAGGTCCTCCCTTATAGTTAGCCAAATCTGAGAGATAATACTTGTCCCCTGTCTAAATTTGGACATTCTTTGTACTGAATAAAGTTATCCATTTTGCAAAAATGGTTTGACTCACTCCCTCTGAGATCTTATTAATTTCCCTCAAATCCAAAAGAATCTTTATAGACTGATGTGGTGTCTGTACATTTATTTTTGAAAAAACTGTTAAGTATTCTGCCTGCTTAATTCCCCAATATATGGCTAACAATTGTTATATGCATGGGTGATATCCCTTTTCAACCGGGGTTAACTTTTGACTGCAGAAAGTGACTGGTCGGAGTGTCTTTTCTGCCTTCTTCCCATTTTGTTGAAGCCAATACTGCAGGAGGACTACCGAGATAGTCTCACTTCCTGCTGCTGCCTGTAAAATGAAATGTTGCTGTCCATCAGGTGCTACCAGTTCTGTAGCCTATGTCAATTTCTTTTTTAGTAGCCCAAAAGCCTGTTCTTCTTTCTATCCCAAACTTAACCAGGGTTCTTCCTTTTCTTCCACTAACATTTTATATAGAGGAGTGGCAGCTGCCGCATAATCCTCTATAAATTCTCTGTTATAATTCATGATACCTAGAAATTTATGCAGATCTGGAATTCTCAATGGTTGAGGTAATTCCAAAATTCCTTTCACTCTTTCCTCACAAGGGGATCTGCCAGTGGGATGTACAATAGTTCCCAAGAACTTCACCTCTTGTGAAAAGACCTGAACTTTGTCCTTGTTGACTTTGAATCCTGCATCTTGCAAAGTACCTAGAACTTTCTTAAGAAGTGTCTCATGCTGCTCTGTTGCCTCTGACTGTATAAGAATGTCATCAATGTAATGAACGATGCTATCATCTGTCTCTAAGGGTTTTAAACCCCCCCTACTACTTAAAAATTACAGGTCTATTTTGAAATCCTTGTGGCAGCCATGTCATCACATATTGTTGATTGTTAAAGATAAAAACAAACCATTGCCAATCTATTATCTGCATAGATACCCTTTTGTATTTGACTTTCCTTCCATCTTTTATAATATGGATAATCCTGTTTAATGCAGCCTATTTTCTTACAAGTAAAACATATCACCTGTTTTTCTGAACTTTGTTGTGTATCTGTCTGTAACCCTGGTGGAGCAGACGCTGCTTGCGTTCCCCCTGTTTGTTCTTTCATCAGACCATGTATTACGTCCTCTTCCTTTCCCCACATAGTCTACTCTTTGCTCTCCTTCTACTGTAAAAATGTTATGTGTATAAAGTTTTCCATCATCTCCCATTGTCTTACCTCTGATGAGTTTTTGGACTACTTCTTCTAGGGGTTTTTGCTCCTAAGCCATAGATATGCTTAATGTCACCTGAGACTCCCTTTACTGTTTTAAAAAGGTATGTATAAGCAACTGCTGCACCTCTGTATCTGTCATTTGGTCATCTGTTTTACCATACACAACCTAGTATGCAGGCTTAAAGTGATCGCTTTGTTCCATTAATTTATCTGTACTGCTAATTTTAAAATAATCAAGTAATTCAGGCGTCAAAGGTTCACCCTGAGTATATGCTTTGAGAATAGCTGCCATTCTGGCTGTTCTGCTGTCTAGAAAACATTTCTCAGTTTCTATGTATGACTTTAAACATTTTGGGATGAATGCAAAAAAACATCTACACAGAGCATCATTCCATATAGACCCTACATTATACGTTAACCATTCTTCAAATGCCAACATGTTGAAAAAGATAGCTTTTTTGTCTTGCCACTGAGGCAGTGTCTGCAATAAACGTGACTGTTGATAAATTTCTGCAGGGGAAATGATTGCCATGTTGGTTGTGTCCTGCCCCAGATCTATTGGTCTATTCTGTGCCTGTAATAAATCTTGCTTTACTTGCACTAACGGCTGTTTTAAACCTTCCAATTAATTTGTTAAAAGTTGATTGTCATGCTCTAAACTTTGAATGATTGAATGAGCCATAGGTTGTGGATTGCTGCTTTACTAACTCTGTTTGACCTGGTCTAACTCGTGTTTTAAAGCTTGATTTTCTGTCTGTAGATGGCTAATTTGTTCTGTTACACTGTCTTCTGGTAATGTTTGAAAAGCTTGTAAAACTTGTTTTAAAAGCTTGGTGATAACCTTAACCATGTCAAGATGTTCATCTTGTGCCTTTGCAAGATCCTGTCTATATCCCTGTGAAAGTGTCTGTAGAGCATCATCTAATTGCTTAGTATCAGTAACGGGGACTGTGCCTGACGATAGAGTCACCTATTACAAGTGTATCAGGTGTGTTGTTTAGCCTTAAGGGCTGTGACTGTTCAGCACATTGGCTTTGTGAGCTATGTGTTGTACGTGTTTTGTTTTGGGGTAGCGGTTGCTTGGGTGTCTGCTTTGGAGGTCTCTGCTGCTTAGGCAGATTTTTATTTAGAGCCTTCGAGTATGTTTTTGTGTGTTTATGTGTTTGGTTTGCTGTCGTGGTAGGTCTATGTGAGACTGGAATTGTAGTGAATGTGGTTTCCTTCTCCTCCTGACTGGTTACGCCAGTACTGAGTTGAGAGAGCTTAGCCTCCAGTATGGCTATATGGTTGCATCTCTCACATGTGTTGGAATTTGTTGGGAGGAGGAGAGGGTTGTCTGTGTACATGAGGCAGTTGTAACATTGCCTCAAGATTCCCAGATTCACCAGCTGGACCGGAGAGGAGATTGACATTAATACTGTCCGAGTTATTCCAATTCTATTATAACATGGCTAGAGCACAAAGTAATGACTGATGCACCCTCAGTCAAAGACGTCACTAAAGAGCACAGCCTATCTTGCCAAGGCTTTCAACACCATCCCCCCACTCTGGAATTATAGATAAACTCACTAAACTAGGTATAAATCCTTATGTCACATGATGGGTTGCCAACTGGCTCACTGATAGAACCCACACTGTGAAAGTAGCAGACTTCAAATCCGACTTCAGACCAGTGACAAGTGGAGTACCACAGGGTTCAGTCCTGGGTCCTCTCCTGTTTGGTATCTACTTCTCTGAAGTACAGGCTAACACAGAAGGTCTTTGGCTAATGAAGTTTGCAGATGACTGCAGTCTAGGAGCCATAATTGAAACTCCTAATGATGTGGACATCCTACAAAAGGGCCTCACTGAGACAGATGCCAGGCATCAAAGCCATGTTCTCAAGCTCATTGCCAAAAAGTGCATTGTCATCCCCTTTGGTAAAAACTCTGTACCCAAGAACTGCAACATAGGCGGTAGTCTACTTAACACTGAAAGTGTGATAAGAGACCTTGGGACACAGGTGGACAGTAGTCTCTCCTTTGATAATCACATTGTCACAGTAATCAGGAAATCCTTCTACGTGGCATACCTCATCACAAAAGGTTTCTCATCCAGAAAAGAGGTCATTGTTCCCCTCTACTTATCACTCATTAGACCCATTATAGAGTACAACACCCCTTTTGGTATGTACTTCACAAGACATCTACAACAACTGGAAAGGCCGCAGAAATACCTCACAAAGAGGATTACTGGCCTCAAACAGATGCCCTACACAGACCGTCTCAAAAAACTCCAGCTTTACTCCGTCGCATATCACCTACTCACAGGCGACCTCTGCCTAACATACAAAGCTATGTCAAACCCAGAGCTGTTGGACATGCTCCACTTAAAGAAATCCCAATCCTTCCGAGCTACACGCTCTAGGGACCTAAACCTTGTCACCACAATAAACAGAACATGCTGGAGGGATAGATTCCTGTCCCAGAGACTTCCCATACTCTGGAACAGGCTACCTATCTATGTCAAACAGAGCTCCCCATTAGCACTCTTCAAGAAAAATCTTGATGATTGGATGGGAAATAGGAAATTCACCCCAGGGATCACTTCTGTGGCTCTGTTCAACAGGGACACAGGAAAATAATTTTCCTGGGTGGCAAAAGCCAGGGTACCTTTTTTGGCTAGGCTTATATAGGCCCTAGGGCTAATAGCCTAGTACCTACCTATGAACCTATGAGTCTGTCATTTATTGCACAACTGATTTGATTTGTTTAATGTGAGTAGGAAACTGAAGAATATTTGGGATGAGAGAAGGAAATTTGACAACGGAGGAGGAAAAAATTGTATATGCTGTGCTTATCAGGCAAGTCATTGGATATTTTGATTTGTTTGTAAATTTCAGTTTCTCTTCAAATGACAGATTTTATCCTTCCTGTGGTTCTTTTTTTTTTTTTATAATTACACCATCTGGATAAGTGCTGTCTTGCAATTCTGAATATAGTGAACAGTTTGTGAGAAATCCACTTGACCTAATAACATGGCAGTACTGGTGTCCAGTCTACAGTAGCGAGGAACAGTGCTGAAAGCTTTGGATAGCTCGAGGTAGATAGGCGAGACTAGGTTGCCAACATTTCTATGCAGGGTTGATAATAGTGATGAAATTAAAGAGGGCAGTAGTTGTACTGTTTGATCAAAACCCCTTTTGGTTGGGTGAGAGAATGTTATTACTAGAAAGGTATCTACAGTGCTGTGAATGAATATATTTTTCAGAGTTGTTGATAGAGGTGATAATAATGGCTGTGGGTCTGTAGTTGGTAAAATCAGTGAAGTTCTTATCCTTGTGTAAGGATATGATGTGACATGTTTTGCCATATAGCTGGTACATGGTTTTCATTGATAAAAGAGCTTATTAGCATGGAGATCTGCTTCCAATTTGATGTTTTCTGACTGGTAGGTGGTAGGAAATAAGCAAGGGTGTTAGAAAGAGATGACAGACAGCCCAGGAGTATTGTGAGGCCCAGCACCATAGGCAAAGGGTCTCCCCAGCCTTGGAATGTTCATTACTTCCCTCCAATGCTCACCCTATCAGGCATTGCATTTAGATAAAGGGCTACTTGTTAAGTTTTGCATTAGTTTTATTTTTTATATATTTGATGTAACTCTGCCTAATGTTTCAGACTTGGTGAAGAATTTATTTTTGTTGGAAGAAGAATTTTACAGTCAAAATATAAGGTATGTATGTATTTAACACACATACACACGCACACACTCAAGAGCACACACAAAGTTATTCGCATGTGCCTGGCAATTATAACTACTTTTGTGTCTATATACACCTGAGAGGTTTTATTGTAATTAAATGAATGAAGAAATACAAAAATAAGAGTCATAAGAAAATATTAGCTAAGCAGTCTGCAGACTATTACATGCCTGGCCAATAACCAGACAGATCAAAGGTGAGAATAAAATCCTGTCCCTTGTATCTCTGAAGTAAACATCTTAACTGCTATGCAAAACACCCAAGAGCAGTCTTAAACACATAAAGTGGAAAGTATTACAATCTCTGTCACATGCCCAGAAACAGGCAGTCTATGTTCTGTTAGCAACATGGGTACATGATGGGGCATGCATATGGGCATGTCCTTCCTCAAAGGAAGAAATGGTAAATTTTAGAGTAGTCTTGGGCATGCATTTGGCTCAGCCAGCCGCAAACATCGTAACTTTCCTCAGCAGGTGCAGAGAAGCATGCGCATGCTTGAGGAGGCATAATGGACCCTGTGATGACATGGGTTGCACATCTCCCAACCAAGTGGAGGGGCAAAGACCTAACACCCTTATTGCTGAGATTTTGATGTGGGCACAATCTACCTCTATGTCTACTTGGATGACCTTCCCTCCAGAATGGGGGAGGCTTATGAGTCAGCACACATGGAAGCAAAATGCGTACAAAAAGTTGTGGGGACTATGGCATATTGCATTAAAAGGTACTCATGAATGGCCAACTGGATACAGGGTAAAGTCTACCATAATGTAAATGAGAGATACCTTATGTGCTTTTCTACCTTGGTCAGATGTATGCTTGGTCTAAAAGGTCCATTTTTATTTTGCTCTCTCATGAAATTATATGCTCCTTTGTGTACATTTTGTTGTGGGTTTGGTGGAGGAGGGCAGCATTGCGAGGAATTGTGCTGTTAAAGCAGTCTGTAGTGGTGGGTGGAGAGCTAGATGCTGATGGGGTGTGGCTTGCTGGGGGGGGCATCATACTGGGAACTGAGTACAAATTTGAAAATTCTGGCTACACCCCTGTTACAAACTACTCCTAGTATCTTTCTTACCCTATAGCAGCCAAGTTACTCATCTATGAACATCATACATAAGCCTAAACCTGGAAGCCAATGTTAATAATGTACTCCAGACTGAAGTAAGTCTACTTATTATTGCCACTGACTGCTCACACATATATACTCTTACTCTCTGTTGTTAAATATTTAAAATCTTAGTCATGTCTGTCTCATGTGCAATGCAGATAAGGTATTTCTCTACTGTAATAGATCTACTTAGGCATTGTTAATGTTTAACATATTTTATTTCTTTTCTCCTTTGGCATAATAGTTAAGACTACCTGCTCATTCTCTAATATGTACCTTTTTGTCTTCTTGCCATTCATTGATAATTGTTAGTAGTGTTCTTATTAGGCTTATACTTGTTTCTTACTTTAACCATTTGTAAACTTAATGTATCTCAGGTGGAGCTTTTCTCTCCAGGCATCTGCTGAAAAGGATCCTCATGGCCATTCAGACTATCCCAGCAAACAAATTCTAGTAAGTAAATAAATGTTGACTTATTCTACAGTGAGGGCATGGAAGGAGAGGAGAGGATGTCAATATGCTTCCACATTGTGCAACTAAAGTAACCCTTTTCAGAATATACCAGCATCAAGAAAAAATGTAGAACTAGATTTTACATGCCAGCATCTTGGGTGATTAAGTTTTTGGATATTGACATGTCTATCAATAAACATTATTTCTGTTCTTATATGCTGTGCACAAGCAGCTTGCAAATTATTGAGGAAGGCTAACTGAGAGGCAACCCCATGCATTTCAACTTGTTTTTTGACATTACCTTTATATCTAGAGGAGATTTTCAGTGTTCTTTAGGGAAATATGCATTTAGACAAAAAAGTAGTTATCTCCTTAAATATGCCTTAAATGATTTTTAACCTTTCCAGTATTCATTAATACCTTCTGAGAAAAAATACTGGGTGACAAAACTTTTCCTAAACAATTATGTGGTCTCCTCTGGAAATGTTCTCAGAAGAACTGTGAAGAAGCATTTTTTTACAAAAAAAAAATTGTAGATAGAAAGAACCTTAACAGAGGTCATACATTTGGTGTGGAGTGAATGACAGTATATGTGTGGTACCAAATTAAGAATACCTTGGGCCCTGTGCAGTTTTAAAGCCAAAGCCCCTCTGCCCTCACACACTTTTTGGGGAGGTCATGCATAAATGCACATTTATCTGGATTCATCTTCCTGATTTAAGATCATTCACATTGCTGTAATTATAATCCAATAATGCCCATACCCATTAATTACAGCCACTTGGCAGTATACACCTGATTGAGATACAAAAATGGCTATAGTAATGTAGTGCAATCTATTTTACAGAAATGCACAGTAGTCCTGCAAAACAAGACTAATGACTGTTTAACACAGTCATTACAGCAGGGTAAATCATTATCATTCACAGACAGCCCCCATACTCAACAATTATAGCCCCATTGTTGACTGTGCACACTTCAGATGACTGATTGTAGTAAAAATAATGATTATGAACCCAATAATGTATTTCAGGCTTGTTTCACAACCTGGTAGACTTCTTTGAGAATGTCACCAAAGCCATGGATGAAGGTAAAACAGTGCACACAACCTATCTTAACTTTTCCAAAGCCTTCAACACAATTCCCCACTCTGGCATCATTGACAAACTCTCCAGATAGGGATTAACCCTTACATTACTAGATGGGTAGCCAGTTGGCTCACTGACAGAACACACACTGTCAAAATTGGTGACTCCACTTCCCCCAGTAAACCCATCAACAGTGGAGTACCACAGGGGTCTGTGCAGGGTCCCTTACTTTTTGGCATCTATTTCTCAGAAGTCCAGGCCAAAGTAGATGGCCTTTGGCTCACCATTGCTAATGATTACAAACTGGGAGCAATTATTGCGTTCCCCAATAATGTCAACATATTACAAGAAAGGCTAACACAAACAAATGATTGTTGCCAAAAACATGGCCTAAAGCTAAATGCAAGAAATGCATTATTATTCCATTTGGCAAAACAGAATGCCCTGCAAATTACAGTATTGACAGCAACCCCTCCCCTGCAACTCCAACCCGGAAGTATGAGACTTGGGAGCACAGGTTGATAGCATTCTGAACTTTGACCACCAAGTTTCTACAGTGGTATGGAAAGCTTTTTATGTAGTGCACTTCATAAACAAGGGAATAGCATCCAGGTCGAATGATGTTATAAATCCACTGTACTTGGCCCTCATCAGACTACTCGTAGAGTATAATGTACCCTTTTGCATGTGCCTCACCAGACAACAGACACCTGCAGCAGCTGGAGAGACCTTAGAGATTTCTCATTAAGAAAATACAGGCACTCCAAACCATGAACTGTGTGTAAAGGCTGAAAGCCCTGTCACTTCGCTCTGTATCTTATAGGCTGCTGAGAGGTAACTTTTGCCTGGCCTATAGGGAAATGTCCATCCCTGCACTAATGGAAAGTGCTGCACATCCGCAAGTCAAATGCTGCAATAGTCACTCACTCTAGGGATCTCAACGTAGCTTATGACATTAATAGATCATGTTGGAGAGACAGATATGTTTCCTAGAGATTGCTGCTTCTCTGCAATAGACTCCCTATTCACATAAAACACAGCTCTTTGTGATGGCTTTTCTATCCTGGACCAGTAATTAAGGAGCCTCCATCTTCACCACTGATACTGATGAAAGATGGCCACTAACAACAGGAATGAATTTACACAGTATTTTTGGATGCAGCTCTCTATATCAAGCACAGTTCCCCCAAGAGCACACAGGGAACACTCTCCAGACCTGGGAGTGGATGGTCTGTCTCTCCAGATCCCAAACAAGATTCACTTTGGAGCACTGTGTCCCAGTTCCAAGTAGCTGACACACCAACACCTGGGTATTTGATATTTCACACACACCCACACACACACACACACACACACACACACACACACACACACACACACACACACACACACACACACACACACACACACACACACACACACACACACTCCTGGGAAAGTCTGATACAGATTTACTAGCTGTACCCATTCTGCCCAGGCTATAAGGTAAACACATGCCACCAGTCAGCTAATCACAGGCTCTTAACAAGGGTATCCAATTATACTGAGCAAAATTAACACTGATATTTGTTGGTAGAGTGTAACCAAAACAGCAAGGCTTTTCAGAGTGGCCACTACTTCATTAAAAAAGCACAAGTACTATCAAGATGTAAAAACATTCTATAAAATACCAGCCACAATGAAAGGTATAAAAATATTTAATAATAAAATAGTAAACATGAGAATACTAAATATCTAAGTACAATAAACACCAAATTTTCAATCACAGGAGAAATAAAAAGAACACAGTTGGACAGATTCAAACAGGTGCAGAAAAATAGTTAATTAGTCTCTCTGTATTTTCTAACTGCCTAAAGAATAATTGTTCCCTAGCTAACTTAATTAATACAGCAAGATTACATGCTGAGATGCTTACTTCCACAAGGCAAGGTAATGAGCTTCAAACTTACACTGAACTAACTAAACTGACTCAGCTAACTGACTGTGATAACTGTCATAGATCTTTTATATCAGGTTCCAAAGAAAACAAAACAAACTACTGGGAGAATTCCCTCCTCTCTGTGCTGGTCATAGAATGACATCACATTTGATCAATTGACTCTGGTGCAATACACACTTAGAGCTTTGCTAAGATCTGTTGCAGTATTTGAAAGCTATAGAACAATTCCAAAAACTTCTTCTCTTCCCTTCCAGAATTATTTGTTTAAACATATACATTTAATCAGTTATAATAACATTGTTGATATATTTTTAACAGAAGCATCTGTAGAAGTCAGTGTGATAGCCAAACAACATAAAATTATTTACAAAATTCCAGCTAATTGTGCTGGCATATCTTACACATGCACTACTGTATTCTCCCTGGCACAGATGGTAACACCTCACATTGTCACATCTCTTCCCCCCTCTGAAGACTCAAGCTAGTTTTTGAAGTGACCCTAGAAGAATGCTGCTTGAGAGAAATGGGCTTGTCTGGGAACACATTAACCCATACCCTGTCTTGAGAGTCCATCTGCATTGGCATTGCTGATCCCACTCCTGTGCTTTGCTATCATGACATATGCCTGCAACCCTAGACTCCACCTTAATAACTTAACATTTTTTGGCTGACTCTACATAGCCATGTTAAGGGATTGTGGTCTGTAACCAAAGTTAATTTCCTTCCATACAGATAATGCTGAAGTTTCTGCAGTTCCCATGCTATGGTTAGACATTCTTATTGTACAGCTGAATCACATAACTTCCTGGGTTGGAGTTTATGTCTAAGATTTACAACTGGTTGCTCTTCTCCCTCTGAGGAAACTTGGCTGAGTACAGGCCCTGCCCCATGGTTTGAAGCATCCACCTGCACAACAAATTTTTTGCTGAAATCTGGACTGCCTAATATAGGGGATTCTCCAAAAGCCCTTTTAAGCTTTTGGAATGCTTGCTCACAGATTGGGGTCCACTCTACCTTATCTGGCCTACTTTTCCTTGTCAGATCTGTGAGGGGAGCAGCTATTGTACTATAATCAGGAGTTAACTTTCTATAGTACCCTGCTGTCCTCAGGAATGCCCTCATCTTCTTTTTGGTAACAGAGGCAGGCCACGCATGAATAGATTCCACTTTGGCAGGTTATGGCCTGATATTACCACTCCCCACTGTATGTACCAGGTCTGCCATACCCACATGACACTTACTGGGTTTAATGGTCAAGCCTGACCTTTGCAGTCTGTCCAGGACCTCCCTGACATACTGAGGCTTCATCATGTTATCAAAGTATGGTTTGTGCCCCTGCCTCCTGATTAGCAGGTTTACCATGAAATTAACAATACTGACCTTCTCTAACACTTTGATGGGTCCCTCCCAAACTGCCTGCAGTTTATTGGGTCTGATAGGAATGAGCACCATAACCTGCTGTCCCACAGTGTACTCTCTGGCTCGAGCATTTCTGTCATACCAGACCTTTTTCTGCTGTTGGGCTCCTGCCAGGTTCTCCTGGGCCGAGCACATGAGCTCCCTAAGCCTTGCCCTGAGGTTTAGGACATATGCCACAACAGTCTTTTTTCTGGGATTCACACTCACCCTCCCACTCATCACAAGTCCAATCTGAAGGTACCCTCACCCTATGCCCATACAGCAACTCAAAGAGTGAAAAACCTGTGGATTCCTGGGGTACCTGCCTGTATGCTAACAGTAGATGGGGCACATATTTGTCCCACTTTCTCCTAAACTGGTCTACAAATGCCAGTAGTGTGGTCTTTAGTGTAGAGTTTAACCTCTCCACAAGACCAGTCTGGTGGTGATAGGGGGTGGTCTTTAGGTTTTTCACCCTACAGTACTTCCACAGACAAGCCAGCAGGTCTAACATGAAAATGGCCCATCTGTCAGTCAGTATTTCTCTCAGGTAATACCCTACTGAAAATCTCTAGCAAAGCATTTGCCACCTTCTGTGCCTTGATGGAGTATAGCACCACTATCCACTACCACCAGGTTATACGTCTTTCCTGTAGAACTTAGGATACTCAGAGGCCCCACAATATTCATAGCTACCCTCTGAAATGGCTTCTCAGTAACAGGCAAAGGCATCAATGGAGCTTTGACCTTGTCCCTTGCCTTGCCTACCTTTTGACACTGCTCACAGGTTCTGCAGTACTCTGTTACATTCCTTGCAATCCCAGGCCAATAAAAGTGCTGCGTAATATGTCTCTTGGAATGCTTTATGCCCATATGACCTGCAAAAGGAATGTCATGGGCAATGGCTAGAAGTGCCATATGGTAGGCTCTGGACACTACCAATTGCTGTATTACCTCACCCTCTAGCCCTCCCTCAAGGTCCACTATCTATATAGTATCCCTTTATTCCAGTATACAGCCTCCCATTTTCCTTGAGCATCAGGTGTCTTCTTAGCTACCTCCCTCAAGCCTCATAAGGTAGGGTCCGAAACCTGAGCCTGTCTCAACTCTACCTTTGTGACTCCTCTCAGCTCCCCTACCACAGGAAGCCTAGTATCTTCTGATAGCACTGCATTCTTGTCAGCCTGGGTACTACCACTCACCTCTGTTCTTACAGTCACCCTGTCAATGGGAACATCAGTACCTAACAGCAGCTGTGGCTCAATTTCAGGCTCACTGCTACAAGGTAGTTCCCTCCCTGAAATGGCCACATCACCAGTGCCAGCTTCTGGTGTTGGGCCTGTCTGGGTCTTGCCAGGCTACCAGACCTACATACCTGTCTCCAAGCCTGACTGCATGTAATTGCATGCACACAAGGTACTGCATTATCAAAATCATTCCCTATCAAGACATCTGCAGGAATAGTCTCAAACACAGCTACCTACTTGCTTGCTTTTCCACTCTCCCAGTCAAGGTGAATCCTGGTCAAAGGTATTTGGAATGGGATCCCTCTTAAAGCTCTGATTGGAGTGGACTGCATATGCAAGTACTTCTCTTTAACCACTGCAGGCTTCCTAATAATTATGTTAGTGACTGTGTCTCTTTTAGCAGTGGCCTGTCTTCCAGTTTCATATCCCTGTTGTCTGCAGACAACTTACTACTGGCAGACTAGTATTCCCACTTGCTGGCACCCTCACCTTTTGTTCCCCACCTTGCTTCAGTGGACATTTGTATGTTATATGGCCCCTCTGGTTACATTTAAATAATTTAAAACCCTGATCCTGGGGTATACCTGAACTAGTGGCTTTCCCAGTTACTGGTAGACTCTGTTGGGGTGATTTAGTATGTCCACCATAGGTTCACTTATATCCATGTGCAGCACTGGGTATCCCCTTTTTATGAAGTGATGCTATGCTTGCTAAGTAGAGATCCCCTTCTCTCCTCAGCTCATCTGCAGAGTTACACTCCTGGTCTGCCAACCAGATTCTCATCTCCTGAGGCAAAGTATTAAGGGCTTGTTCCCTCACCCAAAAGTCTGCCAGTCTTTCAAAAGTGGTGACCTGACACCCACTCACTCACCTATGAAAATGTGTTTAACTCCGCAACATAATCACATACACTTTCATCTGCCTTGAGTTTATGCTCACAAAACTTTTTATGTAAGCTTCAGGTATTAACTTATAACAGTTCAATATACATCATAGTTTAAATGATCAGTATCAAACAATTTAGAAAGAGCAGTTACAGCTTTACCATGGACTAAGGCGGTCAGGAGCAGTACCCAGAGCTCTACTTGGTCGACATTATACTGTTTACATATTCTTTCAACTATATTATTTCAAATATATGAATAAAACTATCAAAGTTATCCTCTTCTGCAAATTGTGGAAGAAATTTACTGACTTTTATTGCTGCTGGGGTCCAGTTATTCCCTTCCCTACTACCTCCATGACCCTGACAAAGAGTCAACATCTCCCTCTCATGTTGTGAATGCTTCTGTTTTTCTTCAGCCTCCAATCACTGCAGTCTCTCATTTTCTTCAGCCTCCAAATGCCGCAGTCTCTCTTCAGTCTCATGTTAGTGCTGCTTCTCCTTTCTTCAGTCACCCAACACCGCAGTCTCTCTTCAGTCTCCAGTTCATGCTGATGCTGCTTCTCCTTTTCTTCAACCTCCAAACATTGCAGTCTCTATTTTTCTTTGATCTCCAAACCGTCGGCCTCCCATTTACATCCCTTTAACTCCAGATGGATTTTTAAGTCCTCTGAGGAAAAGGTGAACTGTCCTGTTTCTGAAGACTGCACATACCCAACACCAGACTGCTTGTACCCCTGGCCAGTGGTTGTCACTGCAGCTGCTATTAAAGCTGAAATAATTTCTTCTTTAGTCTGGATAACATGCACCAGTCCTTTCACTTTGCACACCTTGGCCAACTGGTTGTTTTTCAGTTTACCATAATCCTCTGCTGACATCTTTGCCTGCTTTCCCCAACTAAACTAAACTAACAAAAACAAATGAAACTTTGAATGTTTACCTTGTGGATGTTGAGCGTACACACACCTTCAGTAAAAACTGCCCACAGGGTACTGAAGTTCAATTAATATCTCACCTCTCTGGCACATTATGTGACAGCCTCTCTACCCTGTTCCAGTAAGCAAGGAGCCTCAGTCCTTACCACTGACACTGATGAGAGATGGTCACTAACAGGAATGAATTTACACAGTATTTTCAGATCAAGCACAGTTTCCCTTGAGAGCACACAGGGAACACACTCCAAACCTGGGACTGGACTCTCTATAGATCTCAAACAAGACTCACTTTGGAGCACTGTGCCCCAATTCCAAGTAGCTGATGCACCCAAACCTGGGTATTTGATTTTTCACACACACACACACACACACACACACACACACACACACACACACACACACACACACACACACACACACACCTGGGAAAAACTGGTCCAGATTTACTAGCTGTACACCTTCTGCCCAGACTATAAGGTAACCATGCTGCCACTAGTCAACTACTCTCAGGCTCTTATAAGGGTATCCAATTATACTGAGCAAAATCAATAATATAAATGGCAGAGTGTAACCAAAGCAGCAAGTCTTTTCTGAGTGGCCACAGTGTCACTAAAATAAGCACAAGTACTCTCAAGAGCCACAAGGAAAGGTATAAAATATTTAATAATAAATAATAAAATAGAAAACATGAGAATACTAAATATTTCAGTCATAGGAGAAATAAATATAATGCAGTTGGACAGATGCAGAAAACAATACTTAACTAATCTCACTGTATTTCCTGACTCTCTATAGAATAGCTGTTCACTAGCTAACTTAATTGATACATACAGCACGGAAAGCTTAGATGCTGAGATGCTTACTTCCACAAGGCAAGGCAATGAGCTTCAAACTTACACTGAACTAAACTAACTGAATTGACTCAACTAATTGTAATAACTGTCCTAGATCTTTTATATCAAGTTCCAAAGAAAACAAAAATAAACTGCTGTGAGAATTCCATCCTCTTAGTGCTGGTTATAGAATGACATCATATTTGATCACTTGACACTAGTACAATACACACTCAGAGCTTTGCTAAGATTTGTTGCAGTATTTGAAAGCTATAAAACAATTCCAAAAACGTTTTACTCCTCCCTTCCTGAATTCTTTCTTTAAACATATACATTTAATCAGTTATAATAACATTGTTGATAACATTTTAACACAAACATCGGTACAAGTCAGTGGGATAGTCCAATGACAGAAAATTATTTACAAAACTCCAGCTAACTGTGCTGGGATATGTTACACATACACTGCCCTATTCTCCATGGCATAGATGGCAGCACCTCACATTGTAACACTCTCCTCACTGACCCTATTCAAATGCAACCTAGAGAATTGGATGGGAGTCCACAAATTCATCCCTGGGGAAGCAGCCACTTCCCTCATGGACAGGGGTAGCCAGTGTTGATCACAGACCCACTCTGTTCATAAATCCATTCTGTAAACTACCAAAAGAAGAACAAATAGGGATAATTGGGATTAACATGGTGAGGCTTATAAAGGCTCGAAGGCTGCTTTCCTCATAACTTCCTATGAACCTATGAAACTATTAACCTATGAACACATAGTAGCCCAGGTATGCAAATTTATTTCATGTAAATACACACTAGTCCTGCAAAGCCTGACTTTTTAAAGTGATCAAACAACAGGAATGTAAGTTACTTTCATCCACAGACACTCTCAATACCTACCCAACAATTATATCTACTTTGTCACATACACCTCATCTGATCATCATAAAAGAAAATACTTTTCAACCTCTTAGAGCATGAATCAGAACAAAGCCAAAAAATAATGAGGAACAAAGTCCCAGATTCAGGGGCATGTTTTAAATAGTATTATTAAATAATTAAAGTTGTGAGAATAAATATTTTGAATTAGCATGCATTTTTTGAATAACGTGATGTCTGGAATTCAAATGTTTGTTATTATTTATTGACTGCAATCCTCAAGTATTTGCCAAAAAAAGAAAAACAATTCTATGGGAACAGATCAAAAATGAGGCAAAGCCAGGACTATTCTGCAAAATCAATGACAGTTTCAACTTTCAACCCAAAACATTTTTCATATAAATGCACAATATTCATGTAAAGGCAGAATGTAAGTTGAAAATTAGCAAGCAACTTCCTGTACCATTTCATGATTATCAGATAAACCTGACATTTTATGAGGCCCACACCAAAAAGCATATGACAGTCAGGGAAATTCTGCAAAATCATGAAGAGTTTCAAGTTGGTTTCTCACAAACAGCACCCAGAGAGTAAATACTCCAGCTTATTTCATATAAAATGCATACTAGTCCTGTGAAGCTAGACTGTAAGGTGAACAAATAACATAGATATAAGTTACAAACCAAAAATATTCAAAGGTATGCTGTAACATCTGGTACAGTTTCACACTTGTTTCACACAAAGATTGTCTACAAAGTAAATATTCCAATGTATTCCACTGAAATGCACACTATCAAATGAAGATGACAAGTTACTTTCATGTGCAATATAATTGCCCTGCCTGGTTGCCTTCATATTAAAGAAAAGAACAAATATTCCAATTTATTTAATGGAGATGAACACTAGCGCCTAATGCCAGACTTAAGAATGAGCAAATGAAGATGTCAAGTTGCATTCTTCCACAGAACAGCTAACTCCTCAAAAGAGAGAATAAATAAGCCAATTTATTTCACTCAAACGCAGACTAGCCTAGTTTGTAATGCCAGATATTAAACTGAATGAATGCCAAGAGCAAGTTAGTATTATCCATTGCACAGCTAGTACATCACAAAATTGAGGAAAATAAATATTCCAAATTATTTCACACAGTTACACACCAGCACATAATACTAACTGACAAAATGAGGAAGGCAAGTTGATTTCATCCACAACATAACCAGCAGCTAACAAGTGAATGGAGAACTGCTACAGTCATTCCCCTGCATAAGGCAATTATATAGAGCCAGGCAATTACAGACCAGCCTCATATGCAAAGAAATGGAAAGCTTTATCTTGTAACTAATCAATCAGGACATAGGAAACCTCCAAACACTGGACCCATCTCAGTTTGGATTTGTCAAGGGCAGGTCATATTTACTCAACCTAGTGGACTTTTTTGAAAATGTTACCAAAACAATGGATGAAAGCAAAATGGTATGCATTGCATTCCTTGGCCTGGCCAAAGCTTTTGACATAATTCCCCACCCAGAAATAGTAGAAAAGAAAAATAAACTGGGCAGAAACCCCTGTGGCACCCACTGGATTGCCAAATGGCCCAAGGTAGGACACAAGAAATCAATATAGGTGGTTTCTACAAAGTGACCATCACAAGTAGAGTCATGCAGGGTTCTGTACTAGGACCTCTGCTACTTAACATCTACTTTTCTGAAGTAAAGTCATTACCAAAAGTCTCTGGCTGACTATGATTGTAGATGACTACAAGCTAGGAGCAGTCATTGAATCCCCAAATGACTTGGCTATCCTGTAGAGTGGTTTGTCCCAAATAAAATTAATTATTGTATCCATTGAGAAATCATCTCCCCAAGGGAACAACCACATTGACAATACACCCCTAGGGGTTATCTCAGCTGTTCAGATTTGGGAACTTATATGGACAGTGTCTTAACTTTTGACCATTGTTGTAAGAAAGTCCTTTTATAGTACATGGATTATAAACAAAGGGATTGTGTCTAAATCTAGGCATGTCACTGCTCCCTTTTACTCAGTACTCATTAGACTAATCATGGAGTATAATGCCCCCTTTGGCATATATCTGTTCAGGCACATGCAACAACTGGAATGCCTACTGAGATACTTTACTAAAAGGATACATGACCCAAATAAACAAAATGTCCTACATAGGCAGACTCAAAGCCCTGTCACTATACTTAGTAGCCTACCAACTGAAGAAGTTCAATTTAAATAAAGGAACAAAAGTGATTCATACTTTAATTCTGGAGTGTTCCTTGCTTTTCAAGGTTCTTTTTTTATTTTTTTCATGTGTATTTAGTGACTGGTATTTCTTAGCCTACAGACTGCTAAGAAATGACTTGTGTCTGGTACACAAGACATCCGCTGACCCAATACTGATTTTAGCAAGAGAAATAAAATCAGAAATACTCAGTCTAGAGATCAAAACATCTTCTGCAACATAAGCAGAACAGTTTGAAGGGACAGGAATTCCTCTCAGAGTATACCACTGCTCTGGAACAGACTCCACATCCACATAAAACAAAGTTCCTTCCTGTCCATAGTCCAGCACACCATGGATCTATGGATGGGAAACAGAGAATTTATCCCAGGACTGCTTCTTGTAGTAATGGACAGACACAGCTCCTAAATGCTTTATCTCATGCATGGTTCCCCTCAGATTATCTATGGCATGATCCCAGTTATTCTCATTAGGGGTAACATATAATTATTGACCAATGGATGGGTAAGGCAATTTCCAATCAAATTAGGTTATTTCAATCACAAAAAGGGAAGCTGGCTAGGCTTAAACTGATGCACAATGACAGCTATTCTAATACTTATCTATGAACTTCCCCAAAAACAGAGAATGAATATTCCACTTTACTTCATACAAATGCACATTAGCCCAGCCATTAATGCCAGACTTGAGCAAATCAAGGGGTGAACTTACTTTCATCTACAGCAAAGCTAGCTTCCTTCTGAAAATAAAGAATAAGTATTACAATTTATTTTGCACAAATGCACTCTAGCTCATAATGATAGACCTTAAAATAAGCAAATGAAGAGGGTCCGGTAACTTTCATCCATGGCACAGCAAACCCCCCAGGTGGTTGCCAATGTCAGCATATTACAAATGAGAGAGAGTAAATGTTCCAAATAAATGAACACCTAGACTTTAAATTGAGCAAATGAGGAGAATAAGTTGCTTTCATCCATAGAACAGCTATAAACCCCCACACCAGGCAATAAATATTACATATTCCAATTTTTTTCACACATACACACACACACACACACACACACACACACACACACACACACACACACACACACACAGCCATTAATGCTACACTTTAAACTAAAGAAGGCAAGTTGGTTTCATCCACAGAACAACATGCCACCTTCAGATAAAAAGAGAGAATAAGTATGCCAGTACACACAAATGCAGAATAGCCCTTAATGTTAGGTTTTAAAGTGAGCAAATGAAGAGGGAGTAATTTTCATCCACAGCATAGCTAGTTCCCTTCCACAATCTGGTTGCCTGCCACATATTAAAAAAGAAAATATTCCAATTTATTTCACACAAATGTACAATAGTCCTTAATGCTAAACTTAAAAACCAAGCTAATGAAAGGGGCAAGTTTATTTCATAAACAGTATAGCTAGTCCCCCTCCATGAAAGTTTGCCTGCAGTATTTTAAAATACATACCTTCATGTTTGCAACACACTAATGCCTGTAGCTAGTCCAATGCACTTTTTAATATACACATAATGGATCATGGGATGGTAAAAAACAGAAAGCTCCAAAGCTTTACATAGGGTCACTACAAATACAGTTTTTTTATTTTGTTCTTTTAAGTAAAGAATCATTTATTTACTTAAAAGTATAAAAAAGGCCAACTTTTCATATTTATAGTAAAACATTTTAGTAGCTCATGTATGTGATAAAGATTTTAAAGTAGATGTCTTTATTTCTCTTTCTGTCATCATTTTCAGTATTAAGAAATTTAGGCATTACAAGGCAAAATGAGAGAAAAAAAGGCTAGACACAAAATATGTTTTAGTTAATGGGCTATAATCTTAGGTTGTTGAGGTGGGGATGGGGTGCAAAATCAGACAGATCATAATATATGTAGAGCTGATGTGTTTTTTTTTCTTTTACATAGGTGGATGTCTGGATTAAGATCCTTGGTTTAATCTAACATGTTTTAAATGGAACAACTAAATAAGAGAACACTGTACATAGTGAAAAGTTTTTCTTTAGCAATAAATGTTTAGCTTGTCTTTAGAAGTCTGCAGCTGAGAAGTGCATTTTTTTCTATTACATTTCCACGGAGACAAGCTGATAATAGGGCAATAAAAAGCCAGAACATTGGTTTCCTTGAGGCTAAAATTTGATGTTTTCTGAAAGCATGCAAGTTGCTTTTCAAATCTGTGAGGGGGAATAAAGATAGAACTGACTCCAATTAGCATAAATAGAGAATGCATTAACAGGTGTCTTAGCATGGATAACCTCAGTTTTAGGTTAACTTAAGCCTATGTTTGCAGCTGTCTATTTGGGGCAATTGTTTCTATTAAGATGATTAAACTTAATTATTTAATGATGTCTATAGTTTTGTGTGTTTGTATTAGGTTAACAGCTTATGGAGGTATGTTTTTTGAGGGTTTTAATTAAAACAAAATTGTAAAATGCGACAGGTTCCACTGTTGATGGTATGAAAAAAACTTGTAAAGGATTAACTTGCCAAACATTAATGGGTGCAGGTATCATAAAAGCTGAAAATAAGACATTTAAAAAAACTGTCATATGTAATAGGCGAAAATAATGACTTATTTTCATAATGGTGACACTTTCCATATTATCTTGGAATGTGAATGATTTCACAGGTAAAGACAATGAGGAAAGAATATTTATTTATATTAAAAATTGCAGAGTGAAAACAGCAATGCTACATGAGACACATTTGGAAATAACTGTGCATGTGGATTTGATAAAGAGAGGATTTCAGGATAGATATTTAGCAGAATGTCAGGGATGCAGGAAATGAGAGTGTAGTTAGAAGAGGAAAAAAGATAATAATGGCAGATTTGTGGGAGTACGGGGCTACTGAAAAGGGATAAGAATTGCACTGGCATTTATTTATATTACACTTAAAACTGCCATTATGGAACTACAGTTTTGGAAGAAATAATCAGCTTTCAGCAGGGAATATTGCTTGTAGGTAGGACCTGGAATTTGCATTGCAATAATGAGGATGTATCTGGGGGGCCTAGGAAGGGAAAATATAACAAAAGCGGGTATATTTCAGAGAAATTTATGAAAATATTTGGTATGGAAGATGCAAGTTCGGTGGTACTTGTAGAGAATTTACTTATTATTCCCCAAGGTACAATAACTGGGCTAGACTAGACAAAAATGATATTTCACAGGAGCATGTGTATTTAATTCAGAACTTTGACACACATCCAATAGCTATTTCAGATCATGTGCCATTTATTACTAAGATATAAATGCCGGGTAATGAAGTAAGATGGGACACTGGCACTTCCTTACCTACCTATTACAAAGTGAGGAACTTAAGGAATGGGTAGTGAAAATTATTCAAGAGGTATTATTAGGGAAGATACAAAAGTACTCCAGAAGTTATAGCCAGTGAGTGGGGTAAAAATGTAGAGTTTAAAAACAAGGTAGAAATAAAAAAATGCAATTTAGTTAGGAAGTAACAAGAATTATTTAGAGAGGCTGTCAAAGTTAAAGTAATCTCATAGAACAAGAAGAGGCACAAATGCAGAGTGATAAAGAGAAAATATGAGATAATATGTTAGTTTAGAAAGATTGTTGTTAAGCAACTGTTTTTGATAATAACTCCAAAGCACAAAAACTTTTAGCCAAATGATTTAGACAACAGAAAGTAGAAAGGGTTTTTGCCAAACGTAGGGAGCCTATAACAAAAAAAAAAAAAAAAAAAAAAAAAAATGGCCAGATATATTGTAGCGATATTAGGGATATATGTGAAATTTTATTAAAATTTGTATAAAGCAGAGAAGTGGGGAAATCAAGAAAATACACAAAGGGAAATATTTATGAAAGATGTAAATATGAAAAGGTTTGAGGTAGATGAGACTCAACAATTACAAACAACACAGTTTAAAATAGGAGGAGATGAGATAAAAATGGTTATGTATAATCAATCTGCAGGAAAGTCTCCATGAATAGATAGTACTTTGGTGGAAGTTTGAAAGCTAGGAGGGAAGAAAGTGATAAAGATCTAGAAAGTTTTGTTTAACAGTATTTTAAAAGAAGAGGAAGCACCAACATCCTGGACAAAAACTGTGGCAGCTGTAATACCTAAAGATGATAAAGAAAGATGGTAATGACCTATCAGACCCACCTTCATATAGGTCCATTTCAATTTTAAACCATGATTATAAAGTGTTTATGTCTACAGTGACAAAAAGAATGGCAAAAGTGTTGCTAAAATTGATAGATAAGGATCAATATGGTTTTGTGGAGGGGAAGCAAACATCTGACAACATTAACAGAACAATGATGATCAAGAAGAAAGCAGAATATAAGAAACTGCTGCAGTTGCTGGTGGGTCTTGATGCAGAGAAAGCATTTGACAGAGTGAGGTGGAATTTTCAGTAGGGCAATTGAAGCATTTGCATTTCCTGATATAATAATTACATTAATTAGAAGAATATATGAGGGATTAGAGAAAAAAAAATCAAAGTGGGCAGGTTCCTCTCTGATATGTTGTATCTGAATATTAGAACTCAGAGGGGAGGTCCAGTTTCCCCTTTTTATTTACACTGTATTTAGAACCATTGGCAATGAAAATAAGGGATTCAGAAATTCAAGGATATAATTGGTATGGTAGTCAAGAAAAGTTAGCTTTATTTGCAGATGATATTATTTTGAACCTGATAGAATTCGAAAAAGACATTCCAGTGTAGTGAAGCATTCTTAGACAATTCCATTTTTTTTTTGGGATAAAAAAAATGTACTCCCACACATGAATTGATTTAGCAATAACCATATTTACGGAGAAATGATAAAATGAAGTATTTAGGAGTATGGGTTAACAAGGATTATGTTATGCCAGATAAAGATATATAGGAATAGACTAAACAAAATAGAATACAAAAACTTTGAAACTGGAAGCTCTTGCCTATGGATATGGATATGGATAGGAAATTGCAAGCAGTAAAATGTTTTTAGTCCATTTAGTTTTATACACAGGTCAAGCATTTTGTTATTAACTAGAAGAGAACCTACGGAAAGTAATTAATAAGAGTTGAAGGATTTTATCAGGGAGATGGCAAGAGTCAAGTGGGCTAAGTCAATACTTCCAATACAACAAGTAGGTTTAGGATTACCTGATTTGAAGGGATATTTTAGAGCTACATAGGTAAGGCTTTTATACATAACACAAGTATAAAGCTACAGTCCAAAGTGGAAAGGGATGATGATGAAGCAGGGGGTAATTCAAGAAATAAGGAAAGAGTGTGATTTTGGATGAAAATCCTTAAGAAGAATAACAGCAGTCATAGGTGTTAGACAGATTAGACAGGAAAACAAGAAGGATACTTCATGCTCACCAAATGATTTATAAAAATCAGTACATACCAAGATTATATATTCCCCATTCTGAAGGAGAGATGGGCCTCCTTGAAATTGATTACATATATAGATCTGCAATTGTGGGACTACATACATATCTGCTGACCTCACAAGACCCAAACATAGTGAAAGTTTTGAAATATAGGGAGAATAAATCTAAGATGACTTCCCTGCTTAGTCTAGCAGAAGCATATCGGCATCAAGCGGGAATGGAATCAAACCAGAAGTAGATAAAAATCAGGCAGCAACTGAATGTGCCAAAAACAAACAAAAAAAAAAAGAATATAAGGGGAAGGATCAGATGAGAAGGCAAAAAATGTGGAAAATGCATAAATATAGTTGCAAGTATAGAAAACTGGAAAAATCTCATGTTGATCAGAATTGAATGCAGGAATGGTTAAGGAGAGGTGAATTCAACCCAAAAGATGAAAGGTTAATATTGGTGGGCCAAGATACTGGGCTGCATACAGGCTGGTTTACAAAGTCCATTGAACATGTGGGAGACACAGACAAATGTAGATTTTGTAAAACAGAATTGGAAACAGTTGCACACCTTGTTGCTGGTTGTGACAGACTAATGGCAGAAGGACTGTATACTAAAAGGCATAATAATGTGTCAAGACTGTTGCACTGAGGAGTGTGCAAACATTATAATATTAAAGTAACTAAAAAACACTGGAAACTTGAGCCACAAAGCATCATAGAAAATATTGAAGTCTACATAACATGGGATCACCCATTACCAACAGTTTAAAAGACAGATGCGAGAAAACCAGATATAGTGGTCCATAAAAAGATGACAAAAGTAGCATTGATCATTGAAATCACTACACCCAGTGACTGCAGTGTCTTGCATACAGAGATACACAAAGTCATAAAATATCAAGATTTGCAGGCAGAAATGAGAGCAATGTGGAAGAAAGATACCCAGACAGTTTCAATAGTAGTAGGAGCAACGGGTCTTATAAAAAAGAATTTACAATTGTATTTAGATATGTTAACGATATATGTAACTCCATATGAATTGCAGAAGGAGTCATTACTGGGCACATTGCAGGTGCTGCGAAGAGCACGTCTGGCTGACATCAAAGATTGAAACAATACTAATTTCATTAACTTTAATCGTACTTTGACTTAAGAATGGGGTCCATTCCCGTCATGGTTTTAGAAAAAGATTTGGAGAAATTAAAAAGAAATTCATAAAGTAGCAGAAAGCATACTAAGAGCTAAGAAAAATGGGTATGAAGAAAGATGATTCTGCTAATAGAGATGACAGTAATTAGGGGTACATAAAATAGGAAAGAGGGGCTGGAATTTCCTAGAGGAAGCTGGAAAAGGAACCAAGGTATTTGGGACAAATAATTAGAGATAGGTAATAGAATGAGAAGAAGCCAAGAAGACATTTGGACTGCAGGCTAGAGATTGCCTTCCCTATCAGCGATTGATATCAGAGTATGGACTAAGAGAAAGGTATAAGGGAATCCTAAATGAAAAGCGTGTACTGGTTGAGTTTTTAGTTGAATTTAGAACAGAATCTACTGTTAAAATAGAGATAGTAGGGCATATAAAATATTGCACAATAACTATAGGACATAATTAGAGAAAAGATTGGAAAGAGAGATTAGATAAGCAATTAACAAAGAAACAATGGGAGGGCATATGTATGGCTTCCAAATATGCAAGACAATCTAGAAGATTTAGGATTTTTGCCTGGAAGTATTTGTATAGGTACTTTTAAACCCCAAGCAGATTCTAAAGAATTTTTCTTCAGATTGATGGTAAATGGAGGTGTAATGGAGAAGAGGTAGCTAGGATCATGTGTTTTCAGAGTGTAATGAGTTGGCAGACTTTTAAAAATACTGGGCAAGCAAAGGAGTGTAACTAAGGGATTGATGTTTATTTTGAGCTGGGATACAGTATCTGAACTGTCTAGACATAGTAAGGCCTTGTTAAGTTTAATTCTGGTAGCTGCCAAAAAGCAATTAATAGAACATGGAAATCTTAAGTCTAAACAGATCATACTTGAATCAGTGGATATTGTAACAGAGATAAGAGATTGATCTGATCTTTAGAAAAGGGTAGGAGTAAATTACATGAAAACAAATGGAAATTGTGGGAACAATAAGTGCAGAAAAATATTTTGGAGAAGGAATGATGTTTAATAGAAGGCAGGAATTGAACAATTTGTGTAATGTTGGTTTGATTGTATTATATAGTACAACATATGTTATGTATAACATTTGTAAATGTGAACTTGTTAATATGGTTTGATTAGTATTATATAAATGTAAGTTTACCTGTGTAACAAATGGTAATTCAATAAAGGTGTTAAAAAAGTGCCAGAGCAAAGATCTTCATCCAGTAATTGCTTTGCATTTGTAAATGATAGGCACTGCAAGTATGTAACGGTAAATACTCATAGTGCCTGTCATTTAGTATTTAAAAAAAAAAGAGTTTTTAACTAGCTACTGATCACTTGTTACATTCAGCACCTAAGCTACCTAAAGGAGTTCATTTAGTTGCTGAGCATAAGGAAACATAAAATAAAGATATTTTCTTGGCTGGCCATGTTTCTCTGGTGCTTTGGGCCCAGGACGACTTCCCAAATCACCCTTATTATAATCCACCACTGTGTGTGCACATGCGTATGTGTGTGTGTGTGTGTGTGTGTGTGTGTGTGTGTGTGTGTGTGTGTGTGTGTGTGTGTGTGTGTATGCATGCATATCCTGTAGTAGACTAACAACCTATATGGGAATAGTTTCTCAGCTTTTAATTCACTGCATACATTAGTAAGCTATAGCACCCCTGCAGCTCTAAAGTGGATAAACTGGGTAATCAAAGAATAAATGAATGAATGAGAATTCACCTAGCTATGATATCACATAATTACAAGTAGTCGTTTTTTTAACATTGTTGGTGCATAATTTTTCTCCTTTTGGAGGCAAAAGCTGCAATTGTATCAATTGTCATTGTAGAGAAAGATGGAAAGCATTCATGGAAAAAAACTGCTAAGTAAATAAAACAGCTTAACATCAAAGTCAAATTATATGTTAATTTCCGTTAATTTCTTAAATGCATTTCCTTCTGACTAAGTAACAAAATAGTATGTGTTGTGCTGTCAGATAATATTTGGCACACAGAATTAGACAAGCACTGTTAGAGCATGTGTGAAAGAAAAGGAAACTTGGAACACATCCTGCCCTTATTATGAGCAGGAGGTACTGGTAAATTCTATTAAGGTGTCATTTACCGGTCATGACATCTGTCTTATATAGTAAGAAAGACTCTCACATGATATCTCACTTCATGTCTGAGAGACAAAGAGCTAGTAAAAATACTTTCATGTCCATTGTTTTTCTATACGTTCTGTATAACATGGGCCTTTTTAATGCATACAGATATTCATTTTGTATATATGCATTGTGTTGTATAACATGAGCCTTTTTAATGCATACAGAAATTCATTTTGTATATATGCATTGTGTTGTTTGTTTCCTTTGCTAGGAATGGAGTAAACAGACATGTTAAACTGAAATGTTAATCATCTGCTTTAGACTTTTAGTTTTCAGTACCAGGTCAGATTGCTATTAACGTTGCCCTCTTTTACTCTATCCCTAGGCACTTATTAGGGCCATCCACAAAATAATACAGCATCAGAAGTTTGCACAGCCTCCACATATGTATTTTTGCTGGATCATTTCAACACATTTTAATAACAGTACTGTACTTGTAAAGTGTCTTCTGACAAGCACAGGCATTATTTACTAATGTAGATGTACTATGCCTTATTAATAGTGTGGCCCTTTGGTTTAGTTTGAACAGTAAAGTTGTAACACATTGGGTATACAAATCCAGTTTGCTTAAATGTCTGAAATAATTAGAAACATTGATTTTTTTTAACTTGCAAAATACATAGAACCTATTTACAGCTTACTCCTCAAAAGAGAGAATAAATAAGCCAATTTATTTCACTCAGACGCAGACTAGCCTAGTTTTTAATGCCAGATATTAAACTGAATGAATGCCGAGAGCAAGTTAGTATTATCCACTGCACAGCTAGTAAATCACAAAATTGAGAAAATAAATATTCCAAATTATTTCACACAGCTACACACCAGCACATAATACTAACTGACAAAATGAAGAAGGCAAGTTGATTTCATCCACAACATAACCAGCAGCTAACAAATGAATGGAGAACTGCTACAGTCATTCCCCTGCATAAGGCAATTATATAGAGCCAGGCAATTACAGACCAGCCTCATATGCAAAGAAATGGAAAGCTTTATCTTGTAACTAATCAATCAGGACATAGGAAACCTCCAAACACTGGACCCATCTCAGTTTGGATTTGTCAAGGGCAGGTCATATTTACTCAACCTAGTGGACTTTTTTGAAAATGTTACCAAAACAATGGATGAAAGCAAAATGGTATGCATTGCATTCCTTGGCCTGGTCAAAGCTTTTGACATAATTCCCCACCCAGACATAGTAGAAAAGAAAAATAAACTGGGCAGAAACCCCTGTGGCACCCACTGGATTGCCAAATGGCCCAAGGTAGGACACAAGAAATCAATATAGGTGGTTTCTACAAAGTGACCATCACAAGTAGAGTCATGCAGGGTTCTGTACTAGGACCTCTGCTACTTAACATCTACTTTTCTGAAGTAAAGCCATTACCAAAAGTCTCTGGCTGACTATGATTGTAGATGACTACAAGCTAGGAGCAGTCATTGAATCCCCAAATGACTTGGCTATCCTGTAGAGTGGTTTGTCCCAAATAAAATTAATTATTGTATCCTTTGAGAAATCATCTCCCCAAGGGAACAACCACATTGACAATACACCCCTAGGGGTTATCTCAGCTGTTTAGATTTGGGAACTTATATGGACAGTGTCTTAACTTTTGACCATTGTTGTAAGAAAATCCTTTTATAGTACATGGATTATAAACAAAGGGATTGTGTCTAAATCTAGGGATGTCACTGCTCCCTTTTACTCAGTACTCATTAGACTAATCATGGAGTATAATGCCCCCTTTGGCATATATCTGTTCAGGCACATGCAACAACTGGAATGCCTACAGAGATACTTTACTAAAAGGATACGTGACCCAAATAAACAAAATGTCCTACATAGGCAGACTCAAAGCCCTGTCACTATACTCTGTAGCCTACCAACTGAAGAAGTTCAATTTAAATAAAGGAACAAAAGTGATTAATACTTTAATTCTGGAGTGTTCCTTGTTTTTCAAGGTTTTTTTTTAATTTTTTTTCATGTGTATTTAGTGACCGGTATTTCTTAGCCTACAGACTGCTAAGAAATGACTTGTGTCTGGTACACAAGACATCCGCTGACCCAATACTGATTTTAGCAAGAGAAATAAAATCAGAAATACTCAGTCTAGAGATCAAAACATCTTCTGCAACATAAGCAGAACAGTTTGAAGGGACAGGAATTCCTCTCAGAGGATACCACTGCTCTGGAACAGACTCCACATCCACATAAAACAAAGTTCATTCCTGTCCATAGTCCAGCACACCATGGATCTATGGATGGGAAACAGAGAATTTATCCCAGGACTGCTTCTTGTAGTAATGGACAGACACAGCTCCTAAATGCTTTATCTCATGCATGGTTCCCCTCGGATTATCTATGGCATGATCCCAGTTATTCTCATTAGGGGTAACATATAATTATTGACCAATGGATGGGTAAGGCAATTTCCAATCAAATTAGGTTATTTCAACCACAAAAAGGGAAGCTGGCTAGGCTTAAACTGATGCACTATGACAGCTATTCTAATACTTATCTATGAACTTCCCCAAAAACAGAGAATGAATATTCCAGTTTACTTCATACAAATGCACATTAGCCCAGCCATTAATGCCAGACTTGAGCAAATCAAGGGGTGAACTTACTTTCATCTACAGCAAAGCTAGCTTCCTTCTGAAAATAAAGAATAAGTATTACAATTTATTTTGCACAAATGCACTCTAGCCCATAATGATAGACCTTAAAATAAGCAAATGAAGAGGGTCAGGTAACTTTCATCCATGGCACAGCAAACCCCCCAAGTGGTTGCCAATGTCAGCATATTACAAATGAGAGAGAGTAAATGTTCCAAATAAATGAACACCTAGACTTTAAATTGAGCAAATGAGGAGACCAAGTTGCTTTCATCCATAGAACAGCTATAACCCCCCAAACCAGGCAATAAATATTACATATTCCAATTTTTTTCACACACACACACACACACACACACACACACACACACACACACACACACACAGCCATTAATGCTACACTTTAAACTAAAGAAGGCAAGTTGGTTTCATCCACAGAACAACATGCCACCTTCAGATAAAAAGAGAGAATACGTATGCCAGTACACACAAATGCAGAATAGCCCTTAATGCTAGGTTTTAAAGTGAGCAAATGAAGAGGGAGTAATTTTCATCCACAGCATAGCTAGTTCCCTTCCACAATCTGGTTGCCTGCCACATATTAAAAAAGAAAATATTCCAATTTATTTCACACAAATGTACAATAGTCCTTAATGCTAAACTTAAAAACCAAGCTAATGAAAGGGGCAAGTTTATTTCATAAACAGTATAGCTAGTCCCCCTCCATGAAAGTTTGCCTGCAGTATTTAAAAATACATACCTTCATGTTTGCAACACACTAATGCCTGTAGCTAGTCCAATGCACTTTTTAATATACACACAATGGATCATGGGATGGTAAAAAACAGAAAGCTCCAAAGCTTTACACAGGGTCACTACAAATACAGTTTTTTTTTTATTTTGTTCTTTTAAGTAAAGAATCATTTATTTACTTAAAAGTATAAAAAGGGCCAACTTTTCATATTTATAGTAAAACATTTTGTAATAAAACATGGATATGGATAGGAAATTGCAAGCAATAAAATGTTTTTAGTCCATTTAGTTTTATACACAGGTCAAGCATATTGTTATTAACTAGAAGAGAACCTATGGAAAGTAATTAATAAGAGCTGAAGGATTTTATCAGGGAGATGGCAAGAGTCAAGTGGGCTAAGTCAATACTTCCAATACTACAAGTAGGTTTAGGATTATCTGATTTGAAGGGATATTTTAGAGCTACATAGGTAAGGCTCTTATACATAACACAAGTATAAAGCTACAGTCCAAAGTGGAAAGGGATGATGATGAAGCAGGGGGTAATTCAAGAAATAAGGAAAGAGTGTGATTTTGGATGAAAATCCTTAAGAAGAATAACAGCAGTCATAGGTGTTAGACAGATTAGACAGGAAAACAAGAAGGATACTTCATGCTCACCAAATGATTTATAAAAATCAGTACATACCAAGATTATATATTCCCCATTCTGAAGGAGAGATGGGCCTCCTTGAAATTGATTACATATATAGATCTGCAATTGTGGGACTACATACATATCTGCTGACCTCACAAGACCCAAACATAGTGAAAGTTTTGAAATATAGGGAGAATAAATCTAAGATGACTTCCCTGCTTAGTCTAGCAGAAGCATATCGGCATCAAGCGGGAATGGAATCAAACCAGAAGTAGATAAAAATCAGGCAGCAACTGAATGTGCCAAAAACAAACAAACAAACAAAAAAAGAATATAAGGGGAAAGATCAGATGAGAAGGCAAAAAATGTGGAAAATGCATAAATATAGTTGCAAGTATAGAAAACTGGAAAAACCTCATGTTGATCAGAATCGAATGCAGGAATGGTTAAGGAGAGGTGAATTCAACCCAAAAGATGAAAGGTTAATATTGGTGGGCCAAGATACTGGGCTGCATACAGGCTGGTTTACAAAGTCCAATGAACATGTGGGAGACACAGACAAATGTAGATTTTGTAAAACAGAATTGGAAACAGTTGCACACCTTGTTGCTGGTTGTGACAGACTAATGGCAGAAGGACTGTATACTAAAAGGCATAATAATGTGGCAAGACTGTTGCACTGAAGAGTGTGCAAACATTATAATATTGAAGTAACTAAAAAACACTGGAAACTTGAGCTACAAAGCATCATAGAAAATATTGAAGTCTACATAACATGGGATCACCCATTACCAACAGTTTAAAAGACAGATGCGAGAAAACCAGATATAGTGGTCCATAAAAAGATGACAAAAGTAGCATTGATCATTGAAATCACTACACCCAGTGACTGCAGTGTCTTGCATACAGAGATACACAAAGTCATAAAATATCAAGATTTGCAGGCAGAAATGAGAGCAATGTGGAAGAAAGATACCCAGACAGTTTCAATAGTAGTAGGAGCAACGGGTCTTATAAAAAAGAATTTACAATTGTATTTAGATATGTTAACGATATATGTAACTCCATATGAATTGCAGAAGGAGTCATTACTGGGCACATTGCAGGTGCTGCGAAGAGCACGTCTGGCTGACATCAAAGATTGAAACAATACTAATTTCATGAACTTTAATCGTACTTTGACTTAGGAATGGGGTCCATTCCCGTCATGGTTTTAGAAAAAGATTTGGAGAAATTAAAAAGAAATTCATAAAGTAGCAGAAAGCATACTAAGAGCTAAGAAAAATGGGTATGGAAAAACATGATTCTGCTAATAGAGATGACAGTAATTAGGGGTACAGAAAATAGGAAAGAGGGGCTGGAATTTCCTAGAGGAAGCTGGAAAAGGAACCAAGGTATTTGGGACAAATAATTAGAGATAGGTAATAGAATGAGAAGAAGCCAAGAAGACATTTGGACTGCAGGCTAGAGATTGCCTTCCCTATCGGCGATTGATATCAGAGTATGGACTAAGAGAAAGGTATAAGGGAATCCTAAATGAAAAGCGTGTACTGGTTGAGTTTTTAGTTGAATTTAGAACAGAATCTACTGTTAAAATAGAGATAGTAGGGCATATAAAATATTGCACAATAACTATAGGACATAATTAGAGAAAAGATTGGAAAGAGAGATTAGATAAGCAATTAACAAATAAACAATGGGAGGGCATATGTATGGCTTCCAAATATGCAAGACAATCTAGAAGATTTAGGATTTTTGCCTGGAAGTATTTGTATAGGTACTTTTAAACCCCAAGCAGATTCTAAAGAATTTTTCTTCAGATTGATGGTAAATGGAGGTGTAATGGAGAAGAGGTAGCTAGGATCATGTGTTTTCAGAGTGTAATGAGTTGGCAGACTTTTAAAAATACTGGGCAAGCAAAGGAGTGTAACTAAGGGATTGATGTTTATTTTGAGCTGGGATACAGTATCTGAACTGTCTAGACATAGTAAGGCCTTGTTAAGTTTAATTCTGGTAGCTGCCAAAAAGCAATTAATAGAACATGGAAATCTTAAGTCTAAACAGGTCATACTTGAATCAGTGGATATTGTAAGAGAGATAAGAGATTGATGTGATCTTTAGAAAAGGGTAGGAGTAAATTACATGAAAACAAATGGAAATTGTGGGAACAATAAGTGCAGAAAAATATTTTGGAGAAGGAATGATGTTTAATAGAAGGCAGGAATTGAACAATTTGTGTAATGTTGGTTTGATTGTATTATATAGTACAACATATGTTATGTATAACATTTGTAAATGTGAACTTGTTAATATGGTTTGATTAGTATTATATAAATGTAAGTTTACCTGTGTAACAAATGGTAATTCAATAAAGGTGTTAAAAAAGTGCCAGAGCAAAGATCTTCATCCAGTAATTGCTTTGCATTTGTAAATGATAGGCACTGCAAGTATGTAACGGTAAATACTCATAGTGCCTGTCATTTAGTATTTAAAAAAAAAAGAGTTTTTAACTAGCTACTGATCACTTGTTACATTCAGCACCTAAGCTACCTAAAGGAGTTCATTTAGTTGCTGAGCATAAGGAAACATAAAATAAAGATATTTTCTTGGCTGGCCATGTTTCTCTGGTGCTTTGGGCCCAGGGCGTTCATATAAATTAAATAAAAGTTTAAAACTCAGCCAGTCATAATTAAAACAAGTGCAGGTCAATGCCTGAAAATGCATTCACTACAAAGACTTCATAATGAAGAAGTAGAAAACAACATATATGGGTATCTGGGAGAAAGCATGCATATAACAAATGTTAACACCATAGACCTGAGATGTCATTTTTTCGACTGTTACTTTTACATACATCGCTTTAACAAATATTTGGTAATTCATACACTTGGTCAGTATGTGCTGAAGAGTAATGGTGGTGGTCTGAAGCATCTGACTTACATTTAGAGATGAAATGCTAATATTTTGGTAAAGCAAGACAGCATGAAATATGAAGAACACAAGTAAATCAACAGATACAGAGTCGGTTTCATCAATAGCAGTCAAATATCTACATTGATCATTTTTGCCAACTTGAACTTGTTTTGCTTATTTGCAGTTTAATATCAAGAAAATGTAGTTTTGGCATAACATATAAAGCAGGTATCATTTATTTACTTCAGTATACTGAAAAAAAAATACAGTGGGGAGGGAAACAGCTTTCCAACATCATAATTACTTGTGGAGATCAGAAACCTAATTTTAAAACAGCCACATAAAATTATGCAGCTATTTATAGTGTATTATATTTATTTGCCCAATGCACTGTGCCTTTTGTTATTATCCCTTGACAGTTACAATGCAAGTTTCTTTGGCACTATAACATTCTGAGTTATCTTTTGTGTGGCAGATTCCTTCTTGGGGATTTTGTGTATGCAGCCCATAATGCATTTTTACTAAGATAGCATGCAGCTGTGTTGGTCTATAAACAAAACCAATGACATTCTATTCTTTCTAGAAAAGCCAGTAAAACCCTGTAATGATTTAGACCTTGGAATATTTGTGCATCTGATGAAATAAAGAATTCCATAGATTCCTTGCACTATATTAATAATAGTGCAGGACTTGTATCCTTTTGCTGTATGGTTCATATACTATTACCAGTTTATTTTAGTAGTTTTTTGCCTGATAAACATGTAGTCTGCTTTCAGAGAAAGAGCCTATGGAGAGTGAGAGGACAGCATATGCAAAGTCCAGAAAATATACTTAAAATTCCAGTATAATTCCACCTTATGATACTAGGTCATTATTTTGATCAAATCAGTGAATGTCTGTAACTGCAGATACTTATGTCTTTCGTGTCAACATTCTAATAGTTAAAAATTGCATTCTGTCCTCCTTGAAGAGACCAGTAGTGTGAAGCAATTAAGCAAAATCAAGAAGCTGTGACTGTGCCTTCTAAACAAGCTGTATGATTTGACAAAGATAGCCCAGGAAGCTGCAGAGTCCTGGAGTTCAGTAGCTGTTTTCTTTGGTTTGAATACTGTAGCCTGAATGTTGCAAGTTTTTTTGTGATGCAATTAAGCAAAATCAAGAAGCTGCGACTGTGCCTTCTAAACAAGCTGTATGATTTGACAAAGATAGCCCAGGAAGCTGCAGAGTCGTGGAGTTCAGTAGCTGTTTTCTTTGGTTTGAATACTGTAGCTTAAATGTTGCAAGTTTTTTGTGTGTGTGTGTGTGTGTGTGTGTGTGTGTGTGTGTGTGTGTGTGTGTGTGTGTGTGTGTGTGTGTGGTGTGTGTGGCTAATAGGAAAATGATTCTGTGGCATAGAAGAGAAATTAACTGCATATATGGCTGACAGAATGAATAGTAACAATAGTATGGAGTCGGTAAGTACCATTGCTACACATTAGGTCTTTAAATAATCTATCATGGCTAGCAGGTTGTAGAAAACACAGTACTATTTCCAGATGATACATTTCCTTGTTAAGAATATCTATTGTGGCAGGCCTCAGAGGATGAATAACCCATTAAGTCTCATAGAAGAAGCTGTTCCACACAAACAGCAGTAGTGGATTATAATAAAGGCATTTAAGGTGGCCTCCCATGGCCAAAGGCTTCAGGGGGCCCAATGGCTAGCAGTTGTTGAAGAAAGTCACTGTTATCGCCTTTTTTTGTCGTGCACTAATTCTATCTGCCTGAGAAAGTATACAAATACAATGCATTCATGTTGATGTACAAGTGTCTGTGTCCTTGTGCCAGTTTTTCTTGAATCAACACACACTTATACATGGTGATGGGTGCTCAGATGTAAGACATACACCTAATCATGAAGTGCTGCAGAGAGCACATTATGCTAATCAAGCCAATGAGATATCTCACTGCCTGCCTTGCAGTGCACTTTGTGACTGACTGACTGATCTGATAGAACGTGTTATAAGTCTTAACAAGTCCCTCCATCCCACAGATCACCTTACCATGCTTTACTCACCCTTAATGTATGTATAGGAGCTGTACTGTATGTCTGCCTTACCAAAAAAAACAATTAAAATGTGACTAACTCCACCAGCAGCCTGCTGCTCAACACTAACATTATCTATTACGTTACTCAGATATATCTGGGATAGTGGATAACATCAGACTAACTCCTGAGTTTTTTTGAGAAATGTCACCATGCTGTTAAATAAATGAATGTAAACTTGCAGCAGGTTGTAGTACTCTTGGATGGTTAAAAGCAACAGAGCTCTGTATGGTGCAAATGGAAGACGAGCCCAAAACTTCACAAGCCAAGCAAAGAGATAATTCCTCCTATAGTCTTGCTTCTGAACCTGAACGCATTCCTCCCAACCTCTTATAGCAAGAAATCTGGACAAGATATAAATAAAAGTGGGACAAAGGCTCAAAAATAGGGATAATTTTTAAATATTGCTCTTACAAACTTAGAAAGTTGATAGAACAACAAGTTGTGCATTAGCTTGAATTTTCTGAAGGGTATAAAGTCTAAAACTCAAATTTCTGTAATTATTTTCTAAATTCAGTCTTTAATGATTTGCCACTAAATTGCCAGAAAACCACAATTTTTTTGAAAAACAGACCAATCATATGAGGCAATAATCAGGACATTCTGTGAAAATCTGTACAGTTGAGAGGTATGCCTGAAGTGCTTGGTGTAAATTTATCCTGTAACTCAGGCTGCTCAAGTTACAGGATGCGAATTACAGTCAGTACCAATTATTACAGCAGTCAAAGACAGTCTGTTCTGATCCCTAAAGATCAAGAGCTTTAAATACCCAAAATAAGTAATAAAATTATCATCACCTAGATGATTTCTTAGGTAGTGTTAGTATTTTAAGCTACTCGACACCTGACTGACCAAGAGGGTCATCATGCCAGACTCACATTAAAATACCAGTAGAAAGGAATTATGTGAACTGATTTACTGCAGAGTCATTTGAGTCAGGTGGCTAGTAATTTTACAGACTGACAATCTAGTTTGATTTTTCAATCTCTGAGTCTGCCCTGTCAAAATTGCAAATCTTATTGGCTGCTCAGCCATACTTAGCAAGCAAGTTTCCTGAACTTTTCTCATTCTCAGAAAAAAGAAGAAAGAGGGATGAAGGTCAAGATAAACTTTGAATATACATGTAATTATTTCATTAAAAAGTAAATGGGTGCAGCATTAGACATTATATGTGCTGCTGACAGAGATTTGCATTTTTCAGCTTTATAATCAATGTAAACTGTAGCCTGTATTTTTGACAGAAACATACATGCTTCTGCTATGAAATCAACATAAATTGTGCATGTGTGTGTAAGTGTTTTAATATATATATATATATATATATATATATATATATATATATATATATATATATATCCATCCATCCTCAACTCCTTTTCCCATTTTTCCGCATGGGGTTGGGGTGTCACTTTCAACAGTGACAATCATCTTGAGCCAAGATTTACACTGCCAGGGGGCTAGCTCTGCTACAGTACTTCATCCATACACACTGTCATCTACGGCCAATTTAGAGTGTCCAGTCCACCTATGGCATGTCTTTGGAATGTGGGAGTAAACCAAAGCACCCGGAGGAAACTCATGCGACTGCAGGGAGGACATGCAGACTCTGCACAGTAGATAACCCAGCTGAGAAGTGAACTGGAGAACCTCGTGCTGCAAGGAGACAACTTTAACGACTGCACCACCACGGCCACCCTTGATATGTATGTATGTGTGTGCGTGTGCATGTGTATATATGCATATCAGATATATAGGTTTACTATCAAAACATGGAATTGCATTAGATCAAATAATGTTTAATCGAATTTGTGTTTTAAGTTTTCATAATGCCGAACTGAAAGTGTTCAACTGAAACTGAACAAAAGTGAGTTATGCATTTGCTGATGTGAAGTTGACATTATGAATGGTGATCAATGTACAGCTCAGAATGGGAAATTTACACTTTTCCTCACTGTAGTATGATCTTGGAGTTGATATATATAACTTTCTGGGCATGTGGGGGGTACGGGGGCTTGTTCCCCTGCAAAAATGTGAAAACAAGTACATTTGTATGGTTATTTAAGAGGGTCTTGGATGTTTGAGTGTCCAGACGCTCAAACATCTGATGTGCACCTTGCAGAGGTGAGTGCAAGTGAAGAAAAGTGTTACTGAAGTGCAGGAATCCTTGGTTACACTTGCAGCGCTTTGTTGATTTTGAATAATTCCAAATGTCAACCTTCATGGTATTCCTTTTCAACATTCCACCTTATTGGTATTATCAGATTTGTCAAATTTGATGTTATGAGTAAAATACATTTTGACATTGTATATTATGATAGTAAACTGATATATAGTGTATTGTTGCCTTTTTTTGCCTCTGACTTCACTCTTGGTTGGAAAAAGGGTCCAAAATAAACTGTTCATTTGTTTGTTCAGATAAGAAAATCTTATAAGGCCACTGTTTTTGTTTATTCATTATGAATCTCCTGAGTGAAATATTTACACAAGAACAAGTCACGGGTTGGATTATATTTAATAATGGGTATGATTATGAAATCAGTATTTGTTTTGATTACTTTTATCCCTGACCAGGTGCTAGCCCCCCTGAGGGGTGCACTTCAGTTATATATTGCCTTTCCTAACAGAACCAGATGGTATGTTACCTTCTAAACCTGGCATAATTCAAGAGATGACTAGGCTAATGGCCCCAGGGCCCTTACAAGCCTAGCCAAGTTTAACCCATTTTCCCAAGTTCAAGCAGACACTAAAATTCACACCTATTGTCACTGTCCAAGAGGGACACAGGTGGAACCCCTGGGGTGAAATTTGGTTACCCATTCACTTGTCCAAATTGTGCTTAAAAAGGGCCAATGAGGGGCTTTGTTTAACATGAATAGGAAGCTTGTTCCAAAAGTGGGGCAACCTCTGTAAGACAAATCTATCTCTCCAGTAAGTTCTGTTGATGTCACATATCAGGTTAAGGTCCTTTGCGTGAGTGACCCTTGTGCCATTTGACTGGCGAATGTGCAGCATTTCCATCAAAGGTGGGTCAGAGATTGCTCTACATGCAAGGCACAGGTCGTCTCTGAGCAGTTTGTATGACACAGAGTAAAGTGACAATGATTTCAGTCTGTCCACATAAGGCAGATCTTGAAGACCCTGAATTTTCTTTGTAAGGAACCTTTGTGGTCTCTCCAGTTGATGCAGGTGTTTGGAAAGGAACATACCAAAGGGAGCGTTCTGCTCTATTATTGGCCTGATGAGGGAAGAGTACAGGGGATTATAACCTCCTGTTTTTTTTTCCTGGAGGCAATGCCCTTACTTATGATATGAGCAATATAAAATGCCCTTCTTACCACTGTGGAGACATGGTGATCAAAGTTAAGGTTGCTGTCAACCTGTGTTTGCGTCATGGGGAGAATCTATGACCATTCCCAATTTACAGTCATTTGTGAACTTGGTTGATCAAAGGCCCTTGACATTAATCTTTACCTCCAAGAAGTAGACTCAAAACATGACCTATCGGGACCACTTGAGTCGCTATAGTCTGAAAACAGGCTTTGTACCATGATAATGGAAGATTGTCAGGGTTATCACACTTCTCAAGGGTGAACCATCAACTGACTCAGGAAACTATAGACCAATTAGACTGACTAGTCTAATATCCAAAGCTATGGAATTAGTTATGGAAATGATCAACAAAGACATAGGCAACCTTCAGAAACTGGACCAACCCCATTTGGCTTCTTCAAGGGAAGGTCATGCCTGCTAAACCTGGTGGAATTCTTTGAGAATATCACTAAAGAAATGGATGAGAGGAAAATATTGTATACTACCTACCCGGACCTGGCTAAGGCATTAGATAAAATGCCCCACTTGGGTATATTTGACAAACTCACCAAAAACCACAAACCAACTTCAAAATTAAAATATGACATGTCCAGTGATAAAATGAGCAAACAAATTACACCAAAATAATAAAATTTATTGTCAGCAAAAACACAGCACACTGTTCAACACTCACTGGCCGTGTCATATTTTATATTTGACAGACTCACCTAACTTGGCATAAACCCCTACACAACTTACTGGATTGTCAGCTGGCTCACAGACAGGACCCAGGAATTCAGGATTGGTGAGACCATCTCCACTAACAGACTGGTCACCAATGGGGTACCTCAGGGCTCCATGCTGGGAATTGGGAATGCTCCTACTTAGCATCTACTTCTTGGAGGTAAAGGCTAGTGTCAAGGGCCTTTGGTCGACCAAGTTCACAAATGACTGTAAATTAGGAACTGTTAGATTCTCCCCATGACACAAATATTTTACAATAAGGTCTAACACAGACAAATGACTGAATTTGTCATGGATTAAAATTCATTGCCAATAAATGTATTATAGTTCCTTTTGGGAAAACTGCCATTCAGGTTAATTACTCCATTGAATAGACACCCCTGAGAGCTGACCCGGTAGTCAGGGATCTGGGAACATATATAGACAGTAATCTGGCTTCTGACCAATATGTGGCCAAGGCAGTAAGAAAACCATTCTATTATCACCCACCTTATATGTAAGGGCATGGCATGCAGGTCCAAAGAAGTCATAGTGCCATGTTATTTAGCCCTTATCAGACCTATCATTGAGTGTAATGCCCCTTTCAGTATATACCTGAACAGACAGGACATATGCAACAGAAGCCCCACAAAGGTCCCTTACTAGAAGAATCCAGGGTATAAACACATTGTCATATAACCTTAAAGCTCTATATGTATACTCAGTCTCCTACAGGTTACTGAGAGGCTATCTATGCCTGGCATACAAGGCATCCTCGGATCCAGTTCTGCTGGACCTTTTGCACATCTGGAAAATGAACAGCATCAGAATGACTAGATCCAAAGATTTAAAATTTGCTTGTGATATAAATAAGATATATTGGTGAGACAAATGTGTCTCAGAGGATCCCCATGCTCTGGAACAGGCTCCCCATCCATGTGAAGCACAGTCCAACCCTATTTAAATGTAACTTTGACCAATGGATGGGAAACTGGAAATTCTCTGACCCCCATGTTTTTATAGACAGAGGCAGACAGTAATGCTCAAACTAGCATACCCCCCACAACCTCCTAACTAATATGTCTCTGATACAGAAGCAGACAGTAATTCCCAAACTAACATACCCCCCAAAACCTCCAGAAACTTCCTAGCTAACATACTTCCACCTATATAAATGCCCATGATACATAGGGACACAATTGGGTTGGGCTGCACAGCTAGGTCTATAAAGACCCCAGTGGTCATTAGCCTAGTATATACCTATAAACCTAAGTAACTTAAAAGAAACAGAAGATAGTTACAGCTCCTGACGCCTTCTTGACTAGTCAACAGTTTCTGACCCTATGTGATTTTATCAAAAAATATATCCATGTTCATTTTCAAGCTGCTACTTGTGACTTGTTCAAAAGATGCAAAGCCCATCAATGTCTTTTCAGTACTGATTTTGGTAAAAGAAATAAAAAGAACCATAATCTCCGAGATAGTGACTAGTCATGTCATACAGGTCTACACACGCAAAAAAAAATATGGCTGTCTCACTTTGGTACCCGTATGATGGTCATAATTTGAAGTGTTTTTCCATTACCCCAACATTATTAATGATGTCATAATTTTATGATATGACATATTTTGTAATTTTAATCAGTGTATTTGTGTCAGTTCTCATAGTGTTACATTTAATGGTATGAACAAAAAGTTATTGCTACTGCAGAGCATGTACACTTTTATATGGCACCTTAAAGAATTTTGGCATGTATAACTGAAGTAATTATGTTACTTTTGTTGGCCTAGGAGGAGAAGAGGGGGAAGGCATGGCTGAAGGCAGGAAGAGAGGAGAAAGGCTAGGACTGTGGCAGTGAGGGTCAGAACTTTGAATGTTGGCAGTATGACTGGTATAGGGAGAGAGCTAGCTGATATGATGGACAGAAGGAAGGCTGGTATATTGTGTGTGCAAGAAACCAGATGGAAGGGGAGTAAGGCTAGGTGTATCAGAGGTGGGTTCAAATTGTTTTATCATGGTGTGGATGGGAGGAGAAATGGTGTAGGTGTTATCCTGAAGGAACAGTATGCTGAGTGTTTTGGAGGTGAAAAGAGTGTCGGATAGAGTGATGTTTATGAAGCTAGAAATTGATGGTGTAATGATGAATGTTGTTAGTGCATATGCTCCACAAGTTGGTTGTACGATAGATGAGAAAGAAAAATTTTGGATTGAGGTGGATGAAGTGGTGATGACTATACCCAAGGGTGAGAGAGTGGTGATTGGAGCTGATTTCAATGGGCATGCTGGTGAAGGGAACAGAGGGGATGAGGAAGTGATGGGTAGGTATGGTGTTAAGCAAAGGAATGCAGAAGGTCAGATGGTAGTGGATTTTGCAAAAAGGATGGACATGGCTGTGGTGAATATGTATTTAAACAAGAGAGAGGAGCATAGGGTGACATACAAGAGTGGAGGAAGATGCACACAGGTGGATTATATCTTATGTAAGAGGGCCAGTGTGAAGGAGATTGGAGACTGTAAAATGGTGACAGGGGAAAGTGTAGTTAGGCAGCATAGGATGGTGGTTTGTAGGATGATGTTGGTGATCAAGAAGAGGAGGAGGAGTGTGAGGGCAGCATCAAGGATCAAATGGTGGAAATTAAAAAAGGGTAATTGTGAGGTGGAGTTCAGGGAAGAGTTAAGACAGGCACTGGGTGGCAGTGAAGAGTTACCAAATAGCTGGATAACTACAGCAGAGCTAGTAAGGAAGACAGCTAGAAAAGTGCTTGGTATGACATCTGGACAGAGGAAGGATGACAAGGAGACATGGTGGTGGAATGAGGAAGTACAGGATTAGCAAGGAGGAAGTAAGGATAGCTATGAAGAGGATGAAGAATGGAAAGGCTGTTGGCCCAGATGACATACCTGTGGAAGCATGGAGGTGTTTAGGTGAAATGGAAGTGGAATTTCTAACCAGATTGTTTAATGAAATATTGGAAAGTGAGAGGATGCCTGAGGAATGGAGAAAAAGTGTTTTGGTACTGATTTTTAAGAATAATGGTGATGTGCAGAGCTGTAGTAACTACAGAGGGATTAAATTGATCAGTCACAGCATGAAGTTATGGGAAAGAGTAGTGGAAGCTAGGTTAAGAAGGGACGTGATGATTAGTGATCAGCAGTATGGTTTCATGCCGGGAAAGAGCACTACAGATGCGATGTTTGCTCTGAGAGTGTTGATGGAGAAGTACAGCGAAGGTCAGAAGAAGTTGCATTGTGTTTTTTTAGACTTAGAGGAAGCATGTGACAGGGTACCTAGAGAGGAGTTGTGGTATTGTATGAGGAAGTCGGGAGTGTCAGAAGTACAAGATATGTGCAAGGGTAGTGTGACAGTGGTTAGGTCTGCGGTGGGAGTGACAGATGCGTTTAAGGTGGAGGTGGGATTACATCAAGGATCAGCTCTGAGCCCTTTCTCATTTGCAATGGTGATGGACAGGTTGACAGACGAGATCAGACAGGTGTCCCCATGGACTATGATGTTTGCAGATGACATTGTGATCTGTAGTGAGAATAGGCAACAGGTGGAGACAACCTTGGAGAGATGGAGATATGCTCTAGAGAGAAGAGGAATGAAGGTCAGCATGAGTAAGACAGAATATATGTGTGTGAATGAGAGGGAGGATAGAGGAATGGTGAGGATGCCAGGAGTAGAGGTGGCGAAGGTGGATGAGTTTAAATACTTGGGATCAATAGTTCAGAGTAACGGTGAGTGTGGAAGAGAGGTGAAGAAGAGAATACAGGCAGGACGGAGTGGGTGGAGGAATGGCAGGAGTAATTTGTGACAGACGAGTACCAGTAAGAGTGAAAGGGAAGGTCTACAAAAGGGTAGTGAGACCAGCTATGTTATGTGGGTTGGAGACAGTGGCATTGACAAAAAGGCAGGAGTTAGAGCTGGATGTGGCAGAGTTAAAGATGTTAAGATTTGCACTGAGTTTGACGAGGGTGGACAGGATTAGGAATAAGTATATTAGAGGGTCAGCCCAGGTTGGAAGGTTTGGAGACAAAGCCAGAGAGGCAAGATTACTTTGGTTTGGACATGTACCAAGGAGGGATGCTGAGTATATTGGGGAAAAGGATGCTAAGGACGAAGCTGCCAGGTAAGAGGAAAAGAGGAAGGCCTAAGATAAGGTTTATAGATGTGGTGAGAGAGGACATGCAGGTGGTTGGTGTGACAGAGCAAGATGCAGAGGACAGGAAGAAATGGAAACAGATGATCCTCTGTGGCGACCCCTAATGGGAACAGCTGAAAAGAAGATGAACTGAAGTAATTATGTTACCCTGGTTTCAGACATCAGCTTATTTGATTATCCACAATCTACTTCTAATATTTAAATCTGCTAAGACTAGTAAAAAAGAAGTTGCTCTAATACACAGCTCTGGAAGCCAACAGTGGTATCCTACATAACTAAGAATATCCCTGTCTTCTACTCATTTTTGATGAATCATTGATTTACTCATGCACATCTTTGGACTAAGGGATAGTGACAAATGTCTTTGCAAGGTCACAAAAAGCAGAAAGAACCCTTTTAAAAACACAGCTGTTACATCTTCAAAGAATTACATCATTATCATCAACCCCCTTTTTTCCATTTTCTACATCAGGTTGGGATGTTGTGTCTGCTGTTGCCATCTCTCTTAATTCAATGCTACTATCCCACCTTATTCAATGCTCATGCCTGACTGCCACGTAACTTCTCTTACACAATCTATCCATCTCTTTGCTGGATGCCCTCACTTCCTCTTGCCTTCTTCCTGTCTGCCCCAAATCTTCAGCAAATTGTCTTCTGCTTTTTTGCAGATATACCTGAACCAGCATAATCTGTTCTGTTTGACCTTGTCTTTAATTGGAACTACTTTGACTTCTGCTCTTATGTCCTCATTTCTTCATCTGTCTCTCAATGTGAATCTTGCCACCCGTCTCAGGCACTTCTTATGTATCATCTCAAGCTTACTCAGCTGCTCTGCCTTTACTGCCTGGATTCTGTACCATGCAGTAGTACTGGTTGCACCACTGTTTTGTATACATTACTTCTCAGCATCTTTGGCATTCTTCTGTTGTACACTACCCCTGACTCTCTGTGCCAGTTGGCAGCAACTCCTCTGATTCTGATTGTGAATGGTGCCCTATCCTCACACTGGAGTCTAACTGCCATGAGTCTGTCACTAATTTTGATAGCATCCTCTCAGTGTCTTGTGAAATTTCTCCCTCATCACAATTCTTCACTATTTCTAGTCTGTCCTCCTCCTGAGTAGTACACTCTGGATCTCAAGCCAAGTACCTTTGTTGCACTGCCCTTCCATCTTATCTCCTGGTTACATAGGATGACAGCCTCCTTCTTACCATCATGGTATCCACTTCCAAGCTGAAACCTGCCAGTGAACCTATGATGACTGCTGCAATTCTTAGTTCATGTTTCGCAGGTTGATTGGTTTTACATCCAACTTTCATTTAAAGAAGCTATCCTAGGTAACCCAACTTGGGCAACTGTTCACCAGCCAACCAGTAGCTTATTGACCCAGGGCTGCTGGACTATATGGTGAGCACACATTGACCATTAGGGGTACATACATCCCTTTCACTGTTAGAATGTGTCCCTGGTGTAGGTTAGAGCATACCTCTCATCTATACAGATTTTCACAGAATGTCCAGATTTCTGTCTCATATTTTCAAGCCATTTTTCATAAAATTGTGTTTTTCTGGAAAATTAGTGGCAAATCATTAAAGACTGATGTTAGAAAATAATGACAGACATTTGAGTTTCAGACTTCATATCCTTCAGAAAATTCATGCTAATGCAAAACCTATTATTTTATTAACTTTCTAAGTTTGTAACAATATTTAAAAATTGTTCCTACTTTTGGGCTGTTGTCCCACTTTTATTTATGGCTTATTCCAGACTCCTTGCTCTAAGAGAGAGGTTGAGAGGTATGAGTCAGAGTAGAGTGTGTCCTAACCCCACTTGTCACCAGCAGATATCCCTATCCATTTAATGACATTAGTCAACATGACCGAATCACCTAGAGAGAGTTTTTATATTGTCATGTGGTGAGCCCTGACATGGTTTGCAGTCTGTGATCTGTGTTCTTCTATCTTGAGGATACTGCAGTCCACAGCTGATGCCCAAAATGGTTGGTCTTTGCAACTGTTCCCCACATAGAATTACATAAGAGTAAAAAAAAATAGGTCTCCCCTTATGGAACCTATATTTTTCCACATCTAATAGCTCTAGTTTCATAGTGTCATTTTGGATAAGTGTCATAATGAATCTTTCCATGATTTTTGCACACAATGCAGTTAGGGTTAATTAATATATAGTTGTTATGGTCTCATGTGACCCATCTCTTTGTCAAATGGTAACATTGCAGTCTCTTGCCATCAGTCAGTGATGTTTCCAAAGGTTCACATACTGTTTCACACAACTGATATGTTATGTTTTCATTGACTCTGTGTGGGGAAAAACAAGTATGTTATCAGGTCTCATGAAACTTGTGTTTTTAATTTTACTTGTGTCTGAAGTTTTATAAGTGATATATTTCTCTTTATCTATAACACTCTATCATGTCTTTGATTAGTATGAAGGCTGAACAAAAGCTGTCTCTATGCACATTCACCATGTCCCATTGCTGGGTGGTCCGGATGGAGAGATGATAAAATCAGCAAGCAAAGGAGATCAGTATTGCTAGAACTGAATTCATCCTCAGGTCTTGGCGAATACCTTCATGAGGTGGACCCCATTTTTTATTTATTTTTTTTACAAAATCTCATGACACTGATATATAGACTGTATTTTATACAGCATATATCATTGGACAGAAGTTGGTTAAAAAATAAAGGCAGCTGGGTACACAAGTTCCAGTATAAAAAAAAGTGCCCAATCCTGGTAGGTGCACTAGTGCCAGGACTGGAAAAAACGACAGTATAGAATCCTCAAAATACAGAAACATTCCTACAATGTGATCACATCTCTCAAGTGTACCTCATTATGAGGAACGCACCTCATTTGGGATCTTACAAAGTTCAAGTTCCTCAAAGTTCCACATTTAAAGAGTCTGTCACACATTCAGTGTTAGGAATTTTTTTAAGTGAAATTCATTGTACATAGAAATGAATCATATTAATTATTTAAAAGATCTTATTTATAAGTAAAACCAGTATATTTTAACCATCCTATGACCTTCCTAGTTGAAGTTGCTAGTAAGCCATTAGTATGTGGTCCACATTTTGTCCATTTGCTCCACACTATGAGGGCTTGTGTTCCTCATTTTGGAGATGGAAGGTTGAGAACTATGAATGTGATTAGGCTAGGCTCAAGGGGAGGATGCCCCCCATGTTGTAGAAGTAGTCCACAAAAAAACACAAGAACTGACAGGCCAAAAAGAGCCATAAAGATAGTAGAGTGAACTATTGAAGATAAAAAAGTAATTATGTATCATTACTATTAAGCAAGAAGCTCAGAATTTCTGGATAGAAGATATTCAAATGATTAAGCGAAAATTAGAGGAAAGAAATACTTGCACAAGAAAAAAATATCAAAATCTTCAAATGCAAATTTGTGTTCATTTATACAACACATTCATGAAAAACATTATACAGACCAAGAAACCTTGGACCTTTTGGAAAAAGAAGCAACTGAGGAAGCGTGAAAATATAAAGAACAAAACCTAGGCATTTTTGAAAGATTTAAAAAAGAAATATGGACATGGGTAAAGAAAGAAATCTGATATGTTGTAATATTTATGCAAAGGAGAAAGTCAAACTAATCAATATAAAAAAAGTAGCTCCAAAGAAATTTGAAGAGAAATACAGGCAAAGGCACTAACAATACAAAAAATAAGATCATAAAGGGAGAATGTAGAATAGACGATTAGTAAAGTAGATGTTAAACAAATAGAAGCTGAAATTATGTCACAGCATGATGAAACAATGAGTCTCCAAAGTAAGGAGAGACAGGTGGAGAAGAAGACATGAAGAAATATGAACATGATAAAGAAAAAGAGATTTAATACGGTGTCATAATTATGCAAAGGAGAAAGCAAAACTAATCAATACAAAAAGCAGCACCAAAGATATTTGAAGAGAAATACAAGCAAAGGCATCTGGATATGCAAATTTTACAATACAAAAATAAGAAAACAGAGGGAAAGTAGAAAAAAATTGGTAACGGAGAAGTTAAAGAAATAGAAACTGAAGTTATGGATTACCTGTGAAGTGAAGGATTTTGAGTAGAAAATCCAACTCTGGTAACATCACAACTTGTTGGAAATGTGAGTCCCCAAAGTAAGGAGAAATGGGTGGAATACAAAGCATCTGATCAGTTGCCAAATGAAGATACTCTAGAGCTTTCAGTAGGAAATCAGTACAAATGTTCAGCTGGAGCTGCACTGTAAGGGAAGGAACAGGAAACTGTGGCAACTCTGACACAGTTAATGTTGTAGAGCGATAGGTCAGTGAGTTCCAGTATGAAAGAGCAAAGGACGATGCAGGATGCAGCTGAAGAGAATATGTCACAGGAAGATGTTCTGGAACTTTCTGCAGAAAGTCTATAGGAAGCATAGAATAAAGAATGTGCACTCAGTATAGAAGAAAAAGCTCTAAGGGAAGAGTTGCTTGATTTTAAAAGAGATGGATAGACATATTAAGATTGATAAAAGATATAGATTACAGAAAACCAATAAGACCTGAAATGTTACAAGTTTGATAAAACAAATGAAATGCATGTATTATAGTAGAAGTAAATAGGATATATTACTGTATAGCAAAATTAATAACAGATAAAGTCTTACCACAAAAATACAGGGCAATAAGAGGAAAGAAGGGATGAAGTGTCATCATGGAAGTATCGAATAGAGATAACGATAAAGTAATTAAGACAAGTGTCACTATTAGAGTATAGAAGAGGAACAGATCAACAAAAATACTTAGATGTGATAAAAGCAACTCACAATATTAGAACAGATCAGGATCTGTTGTACACTATTGCAAATAATAAGATATCAGCACGGGTAGAAAAATGTTGAAAATGTGAAAATAAAAATAAAGGAAAAGCATAAAATAAACAATTCATTGATGACACCAACAAGTTTTATAGATAATTGGGAAACAAAGCAAAATGAATAGAAACACCACTGAAAAAGAAAAAATAGACACACTTTGGAGAAACATCTATGAAGACCCTGTCAAACATAACAAAGATGACGAATGGATAGAAGTAAAAGAAACAATAAGGATATGAAATAGGATGAAGTAACACCCAGAGAAATTGAAACAAAATTAAGAAAAGCTCCTAATTAGAAAACTCCAGGGCCTGACTAAGTACCTAACTTCAGGGTAAAATTATTAACATTATTACACAAAGATTTAGCCTTGAGTAAGAGCTATTTATATGCACAACCTGAATAGACACCAACCTGGTTAACAACAGGAAAAATTATACTCCTCTTTAAGCGTGCACCTGCAAGCCATCCTATAATCCTATAAGCTATAGACCAATAACTTGCCTTCTGACAATGTGTAAATCACATATATTGGAATTAATGCTGACAGAGTTTACAGTCATTTAGAAGAAAACTCAATCATGGCAAATGAACACAACAAAAGAAAGTCATACTGAACAAAGGATCGTTTGTTGTTGAATAAAGTCATAATGGAGAATTCTAAAAAGGAGAAGAATCTAACTATGTAATAGATAAATTACAAAAAAGCATTTGACAGCATCCCACATTCCTGGATAAAGGAGTGCTTACAGACATATAAAATATGACCTATATGGATCTATTACATTGTTGTTGTTGTCTTTCGGCTTTTCCCGGTTAGGGGTCACCACAGCGGAACTCCGGTCCGCTAATGATTGGCAGTATATTTTGACGAACGCCAAGGTGCCAGCTCAACGTTCAACCTTCAATGAAGGCACGCCCATTTATGCATGTCTTTCGAACGCCCACCCAACTGCGGGGAGGACATGCAGACTCCACACAGAAGGCACTCCCCACACTCCAGCCGAGAATCGAACGGGAAAACCTCTTGCTGTGAGACAACAATGCTACCGCTGCACCACCGTGGATAAGATATGGATCTATTACATTAGTGGCCATGAAACAGTGGCAAACAACTTTGCAGCTAAGCCATGATAAACACAAAGTATTATTCCAGGGATAAACATTTAAGAGGTGATATTCCAAGGTGACTTTGTCACTGTTGCTCTTTTGCCTTGCCTTTAACACATTATGTTGTCTATTTAACAGATTAGGTCATGGTTACAGTTTGGCTCCCAAACAACAACAAAAAGTGTAAGGACTTTGCATCGTTTCTTTGTGGATGATCTAAAACTATATAGTCCATCAGATGAGGAGCTGAAAGCATAATTAGAGGTGACAAAATTTTCTCAGATGAAATAAGAATGCCATTTGGTCTTGATAAAAGTGCAAAGGCAACCTTTAAAGCAGGAAAGTTAAAGCACAAAATAAATATCAGTCTGGGACATGAATGTGATATAAAGGAACTTGAGCAGGAAGGAGTGCATAAATATTTGGGAAATGATGAAGGATTGACAATAAAACATGAATAAATGCAAACAAAACTCAGTAAAGAATATTTCAGAAAACTAAAATTAATACTGAAAATGGCCCTGACATCTAGGAACAAAGTCCAAGCTATAAACCAACATCCGATTCCTGTTCTAACTTACAGTTTTGGAGTGACTGACTGGCCCCAAAAGGTATTGGATCAGTTGGAGAGGAAAGCAAGAAAAATGTTTCAAGCTTATCAAAATAATATATAAAAATCAGTGCACATCAAGATTACATATTCCTCGTTCTGAAGGAGGTATGGGCGTCCTCAAAACTGATTACATGTATAGATCTGCAATCGTTGGACTGCATACATATCTACTGGGAATGGAATCCAAACCTAAAGTATACAAAAATCAGGCAGCAACTGAATGTGCCAAAAAGAAAAGAAAGAATATAAGGAGAAGGATCAGATGAGAACTGTGGAAAAGGCAAAAATATAGTTACAAGTACAGAAAACTCCTGGAACAACCTTGTGTCGATCTGGATCTGATGCTAGAGTACTTAAGGACTGGTAAATGTAAACCAAAAGATGAAAGGTTAATATTATCAGCCCAGGATAGTGTCCTACATGCACACTGGTTTACAAAGTCCATTAAACATGTGTGAGAAACAGACAAATGCAGGTTCTGTAAAACAAAACTGGAAATAGTCACACATCTTGTTGCTGGGTGTGATTCACTAATGGTAGAGGGCCTGTATACTGAAAGGCATAATAATCTGGAAAGACTGGGAATTGTGCAAACATTATGATATTAAGTAGCTAAGAAGCATCGGAAACATGAACCACAAAGTGTTATAGAAAATGATGAAGTTTATGTCACATGGGATTACTCATTATCCATACCTCAAAAAATAGATGTGAGAAAACCAGATATAGTTGTCCATGAAAAGAAGACAAAAGCATTGAAATTCCTACACCCAGTGATTACAGTGTCTTGCTTACAGACTGACACAAAGTCACAAAATACCAGGATTTGCAGGCAAAAATGAGGGCAATGCAGAAGAAGGATACCCAGAAAGTTCCAATAGTAGTAGGAGAAATGGGTCTCATAAAAAGGAATTTACAATCTTATTTAGATATGTTACCAATACATGTAACTCTATATGAATTTCAGAAGGAGTCTGTTCTGGGCACATTGCTGGTGCTGCAAAGAGTACTTTTAGCTAGCATCAAAGATTAAAACAATACTAATTTCACAAAATTAATTATACTTTGACATAGGAATGGGGTCCATTCCAATCATAATATTAGAAACTCAAAAGATTTGCAGATATTAAAACTGGGTGGTTACTTCATTGCATATTGATGACATTCTTCAGTCACATTTTTTCACCAGTTTTGTGTAAGGAATACCTTACTACTGTTTTCTGCATTTTATTTCAGGCTGCCATTAAATTTATGTCTGGAATATTTGATAAGATAACCAAGTAATTTCTGCACCTTTTTGAAAGCAAGACCTGTTGTATGAATAGTGGAAATTCTACAAACCTAAGTACCATTTCTTCTGTTGTATAGCTTCTTACTGTTATGACTCCCACATACACATCTGTAATTACTGCTCCTTATGCCATGCAATGGTGCTTATCATTGTGTGCACTGTATCATAGTGGGTGGTGCTTATCATTGTGTGCACTCTATAATAGTGGGTGGCACTTATCATTGCATGCACTATATCATAGTGGGCAGCACTTATCATTGCATGCATTGTATCATAGTGAGCGACACTTATTGCATGCACTGTATCATAGCAGGTGAACAACCTGAGGAACCTTTGTAAGGCTAGCCAAGTTCCCCAGAATAAATGTTGATAGGTAGTGTTTCCCAAATGTTTTGTGGAGGGTATATATTCTTAGTTAGACAAACAGTTACAAGCTTCCTCTCTCTTTTACAAACATTGGTAGCAGAACAGGGGTATACTTGGGGCTACCCATCCAATGATCCAGGTTTGGCTTGAACAAATGCAGGGAAGAACTCTGCTTCTCATGGATGAGAAGCATGTTCCAGAGAAGAGGGAACCTCTGGAACACCTCAGAGGTACACAGGTATCCCTCAAACATTTCCTACTTATGTAGTTGGTAATGTTTATGCTCAGGATTTAGGAAATTATAGAGGTAGTGGTATATGAAAAATGTCAATTCTAGGTGTCTGTATTCACACAGGGCACTGCAAACTGCTTCTGCATGATGACTCCTGTAAATGCATTGACTTTATACAGGCAAGTATAGAGATCTCCTGGAACAACCCCCATGCTGACCAGGATTTGACACAGGAATGGTTAAAGAGTGGTGAATTGAAACCAAAGGATGATAGGTTAATAATGGCAGCCCAGCATAATGGACTATGTACATATTGGTTTACAAAGTCCATTGAATTTCTGGGAAAAACAGATAAATGTAGGTCCTGTAAAAAAGAATGGGAAACAGTTCTGCACCTTGTTGCTGGGTATGATACATTCATGGCAGACAGAATACTGAAAGGCACAATAAAGTGGCAAGACTGTTATAGTGGAGATTATGCAAATACTACAATACAGAAGAAGCTGTGAAGCATTAGAAATACGAACAAGAAAGCATTATAGAGTATGATTATGTGTATATTACATGGGTTCACCCATTATCAACAATTCAAAAAATAGATGCAAGAAAACCAGATATAGTAGTCCATGAAAAAAGACAACTGTAGCATTGATCACTGAAACTGCTGCAACTAGCAATTACAGTCTCATGCACAGAGAGACACAAAGTCATAGGATATCAGTTATCACACATATGGAGTTGTCAGTGTAAGCACCACTGGTAATACATATACAGCCACTAAAGTGCAAGTCTGAATTACACAGCATTGTCATCATGTAATTACAGATGCACTGTATGTCATTGCTAAAGTACTATTTGTTGTTGATATACTTTTGGCAGGCAATATTTGGCTGTTTAGATAGTTTTAAATATATTTGCTCCAGTAAGACAAGCTCTCCTCTTTACTGCTCAGAACTTTCCTGTGAAAGTGATCAGTTCACATTTAACAAAGTCTTTTCCTGAGAGATGTTTTTTGTGATGACTGTGTGTTGCCCAGGTGACCAGCTGGGTTTTAGTCCTGCATCAATGGAAGCACACAGATTTACCCTACTGTAACATACGTCACATTACAGATGGGTTTATCCAGTATCACAAATCAGAAGCATTGGTGCCACTGAACACTACTGACATTGGATGACAATGTTCATATGTTGCCCACCCAAACTATACTGTTCCTTGTCTGACATAAGCAAGTGGAGATTACTTTTGGTCAATGCATACAACACCTATTAAGGAAGGAGTAGTAGGACTGATTAGCTGTCATAGTGCCTTCATTTTATGGTTTGTATTGTTTGTATAGATTATACCACTATATGTTCCATTGGAGATCTGCGTACTGGATCTAGCAAAGACATGGTCATAAGAACTGTAGAGTACTCCCTGCATGCATTGTCAACCAAATTCACCCGAAGTTCCCTTCTGAGACATACAGGATTTATAGATGCCCCTGGTGAAGTGTTAAGTTAACCATGCCATGTGGCAAATCTTTAATGAATTTCTGTCTGTGTTTTACAGCTTTGCTGTCAGTGGTAGCTATGCACAATGTGTCAGGTACTGCAGATGTGGTGGGAAGCTCAGAGTTGGGCTAGTACCTCATTATTTGCACTTACAGATTGTGCACCAAATTGGAAAGCATATATTTCAGTATACCATACGTCTGGGTGTAGATAACCAAGTTAAGCTTCCATAAGTCATATTTTATGATAAGTATGGCTCCAATATTAACTTGTTCCTGTCATCTGTTTGTCCCAATGATTTGCACAGGTTCCAAAATCATTTGAGAGTATAGACTTACAGCTTACAGTTGCATGCCAACAAGTGATATGGCATGTTAAATCTTCAAATTTAAGCACATCTATAAAAGTATATGTTTTGTATATTCACTTGCAATGCTTGAGCAGTGTAAAAAGTATATGACAGTGTCTGTTCCAGTGAGATCTTATTTTTTTAATTATACATACTGATTCCCGCATGCCTCCATCTCGACAAATGTTTAGATAAGCGTTTCTTTCTATTAACTACTACATCATGTATAACCACACCCATGACTGTTCACTTGGGGTAATAACAGTAAACATACCTCCCAACCATGCCAAATTACTCAGTTTATACTGAGTTTTGGGGTACAAATGAAGGGGTGCCACGATTCCCGAGTGGCACCCCTTCATTTCCGATTTTTTTCTTTTGTTTTTTAATTTTTGCACTGTTTGAGCTGACGTCATCACGCATTTCCGGCTGGCCTGGCTGCTCAAATGTGAGCGAGAATGGCAACAAACAAATGGATTATGTTGGGGGAACAGGAAGGATTATGTCGAGCGGGAACAACAGCAGGACTATGGATTATTTATGTTCAGGGAACAGGAATTGGACCTGCAGCAGGTACGAACAGAAAGAATGAAGACTTCATGCTTGGAATTTGGATGGGTATTGGTATTATTGTCCTGTTTATTTATTGACTTTTGATTACCAGGAAAGTTTGAGAGCAAAAGAGTAGATGGCACAGATAGCTAGTTTTGAACCATTTGTGGATAGGAACGGGAAAAAGTACAATTTTTTTATTATGTAAAGTTCAGTTTTGTTGTATTTTTTATTTGCATTTCATCTTTTTCTGTCAATTCTTGGCTACTTGTTTTGTTTTGCTGTGGGAAATGGACAGTGTTTTATTGTTTTGGGGTTGGAAGAAGTTCAACAAATGCAGATTTAAAAATTGATGATTCAACATTACTCTAATGGCATTTTGCATTTGTTTCCGCTGGTGTTCTATTTTTATTTTTGTAGTTATGATGTAAAAATCATTTCCTATGGTAGCTCAATTTCTTGTTTGTGGTGGATGCATAGTGTAGCCTAGAAAACAGATTGCATTGATCCATATCACTGATGTGGTTTTCAGGTGGTCTTATTGTATGCATTTTGTCACTCCCTAGTGCTAATGGACTTATAAACAGACATTATTATTATCACGATACAGGAACTATTTAATGGAAAAAAAATCAAGCAATGTGTTTTATAGTACATTACCAATTTTAACTAATTGATTGTTGTGCTTGTTTATAACTTTTTAACTATGTTGAATTTTGTAGTATGAAATTTTCTTCATATTTTTAGTTTATAAACAAGCGTTACCATTACATATGAGTTTTGGCAAGTGTATCAGTCTAGATGAGGAGGCTTAAAAGCAGCACAGTGTGTCTCACATGTATATGGCACCTCCAGGAACTGAAAGACACAAGGCATCCAAGAGGTCCTGCCAGACAGTCATGCTTTTACTCTAGATTCTCTTTAGTGCTGGAAAAGGCAACAAGCCTCAGACCAATACCAGACCTAAGAGGTCTAAGAAAACCTGGTCCCAAAGAAGCCCTTTACATGGTCACAGTACAGTCACTCTTTCTGTGGTTAACTGAAGGATATTAGTTGTAATCTTTGGGCTTACAAGACACCTGCCTCCATGTCCGAATTGTCAAGGAGTCAAGATGGTTTATTTTGTTCTAGGTAGGAGCCCATCATTGTAAATTCCAGATTCTTCCATTTTGCCTCATGCCTGTCTCCGGGTTTTTACCAAATGCATTGTTCTTTGTAACAGCTCAGCAGAGGTCATGGGGTGCCAAAGTATTTCCATGCCTGGGTGACTGGCTCTTAGCTGTCCCATGGGTTCATGTCTGGTATGTTATTTCAGTATTCCACTCTTTAGGTATTATAGTGAGCCTTCCACTGGTAACACAACATTTTATTCTAGCAACTTTCCAAAATTATACAAGAAATGTTTAAAATGTGTCCCTGGTTTTTGACCTTTTGACCCCCCCCAAAAAAATGAAATTGAAAATAAGTGTGAGAAGCTGTACAAGATGCCTATGGCTTACACTACTGTCATTATATTTATAGTGTGGGTGTGGAAGTAGACTTTTATGATGGAAATGTTCTGAATTGGGCAGTGTTGTCATTATTGGTTAATGCATTTTGTTTCATTGCCTACAGTACAGCCTACTGGAAAAATGTTCAAACAATAAATTAAAAATGCGCTCTGTCTAACAAGTGTGCTGTATTATACAAGGAATATAATTTAATAAAGTCAGGAAGGTGTATCAAAGAAAAGAACACATATGTTTCTTGTTTTGTGTGCAAGGGGCCAATGATTTGAAAACAGCCTAAAGGTAATCTTTATCCATCACTGGCCAGATGCATTTTCTTTGGATGTGGTGTGGGTTAGATGCTGTTTTACTGAATGTGAGTTTCAAGGGCAGAGAAGTTTTAATGCCAAGTCTATTTTCATTGTGAGACAGTATTGTTTTGTTTAGCAGATGTCTATTAGTGTTTGTGCATTGTTGTTCTGTAAAATGTAAAAGTAAAATCCAAATAATCATTGTAGAAGTAAAGCAGTATGCACACATTAGTGTTTATGGTAAATGGGGTGAAATAGCCAGGTAATGGGATATTGGAATGGCTGTAGGGGGACTCTAGTGCCATATTTTGGTTGTATGTTCTTCAGTTTACGTTTGAAAGTTGGTATCCCACAGTTCCATTGGAGTGGGTGGGTTACGTAATTATGTATGCACATTAAATGTTAATCAGCATACAGATTTGCACCTATTTTTCATGGGCCTTGTCCAGATTTTTGATGTTTCCAGGTTGAGAGGTATGATAGTAAACTGGTAAGAATTTCTAAACTCTTCCATGGCATAGAAGCCCTGCAGAAATAACTTACGATGACAAGTAACCTGAGTGTTGGCAAATGGCTATAGTAAATGCTGAAACATGCCAAAATGTCACATTTAGCATACATGTGATACACACAGAATGTAACTCTTGACAGTACAACAATTTGAATTGAAAATGTAGACATATGTGAATATCCATTGATATCAGTCATTCAGGCAACATACTTTCTGTACCTCCATCCCAGGGAGCATATGAGCTATAGAGGATTTCATCCATTTTGATCAAGCACTGATCAGAAAAAAATATGAAAAACTATGTCCTGCTAGCAATGTAACTCAACTGGAATTATATACAGGTGCCAACACCTTTGTGTATTTGAGCACTGTGGCTCACGGGCTTCACATGCCTACATTATCTGTAAACAGCTATTTTATACTCTGTACTAATAAGTGTCTAGTATACAAGTCCAGTGAAATATGATACAGAAAGTCTTATTATCTTTAAAGAGTGGAATACATATTTCAAAAGTGAGGGCAATTGCTTAATATATGTTATTGCATAAGAATACATTGCTGTGTGGGCTTGTTTTATTAACCATCTCACTTTTTTCAACAGACATTTAATGCATGCCAGATTGGAAAGCATCACATCAACAAGGCAATGGACAAGGACATCTGACATACAAAATTTTTCATAAGTCGGGTATTGTAATGATGTGGTTCTTATCTGTCACTTTTTAGTGTGAAGAATTGTTGTGCAATAAAGGTTAGATACAGTTCATGATGATCAATGTCGGTCTACTTTTATTCAGTTACACAACTTATTGGTAGTTATCCTCATCTACCGTTACTACTTCATGACATCTTCTTTAAGTATCTTGACTGGAAGTCTGAAAGCAGGCATGACTTGCTGTACTTCTTGACCTTTGACGTAAGGTCAGCAGGTGGTTGCTGGTGATGACTCCCCTAATGTATGGCAGCATTATATGTCCTGAGCTGTTAACAAGTGTTGAAAACAAATGAAACATGGTCATTCATGTAATCTGTAGCAGAGAAAAAATACATTTGATTTAGCTGGTTGTTATTTAGATTACAAGAATGCATACCACATTTACTCATATCAATAATGTTTTACCATTTCTCTCTTCAAATCATAATGAGTTCCTCTATGCTGTACCCCTGAACACTACCCTTTTCCCTAATAGTATCACTTTCCAAGGGAGATCTCACCATACCACAGTGCAATTGTGACCATAGACACTGTCCTTTGTTCACATGAGAAATGCAAACTAGCCTATAAATGAGTGTACACAAGGCTATCTATGTGTCCTCTCCACCCAAGACTCAATAATGGTTATGTATAATGCACAGAGATTCAAGGAGTAACTTTGTAGTGTACAATTACATGCTGTTTGGCTGAAGAAAGGTCAAATTGTTAAACTGCTGGACTCAGACATTAAGCCCTAGTAGAACAACTGATGGTGCATGTATGAGAACCATAGATTTGGTAGATGCGTAGTATGTCTATTTGTATTGTAATGTGGGTGAGTGTGTATTGTGAATGAGAAGGATTAATGCCTGAGTGTATATCTCTGTATCAGTGACTCAGTGTATGTTCGGTTGTTCCCAGCAATGGTTTGATGTGCAACAATCATCATCCCTAAGTGTGAGTCTCTGACAATAGACTGACTCTGAGTAACAATAAACTATTATAGAAAAAGTCATTTGTCTAACATAATACACCTATGATGTTCATAATTATTATGTTTATCTCACAAATTCACTGCAAAAATGTAGAGAATGCAATGTATATTAATGTGATGACACCTTATCCAGTTTCACATCTAGATCTAGACCTGGACATCGAGGTCACATTTATTTCTGAAGGAATACATATGTAGAACAGAAAACAACACTTACAGCTGAATATGGAACAAAATACTTTTGAATATTGGTGTTGGAGATAACTTTTGAAAATTCCATAGTCTGCAAGAAAAGTAATCCAGTCGGCACTTAAAGAAATAAATTCAAACTGCTCACTGGAAAACCTGATATAAAACTGAACTTCAAACAGTCTGACCATATAATGCAAAGATAGTAAGTGGTATCTTACCATATGCCAATGGACCTTTAAAAGGCTTAATTACTACCTGACACAATTGTTTCATGGATAAGACAGTCCCCACTGCAGATCCCCACTTCTTGTTTTACGGAAGCCTACCACTGTTAGGGTTGTAGTGAAGTGCAGCAAAGCTTAATCTGAGTGCAACGAGTGACAGATTTAATTAATGTTTTCAGTCACAAACACTATTTTGAATTGGTGATGCTAAGCATCAGAAATGCTATGTGTAATGCATATAAAACCCGGATAACATACTGTGCCCATATGCTGTCATAGAAGAAGCAGTAAAGAAAGTGAGAACTCTGTCATGTAGAAGCATTGGGTTAGTCACAATTCCTTCCAGCACCTTGTAAACCTTTCCAGCTCTGAAGAGACCAGAAACAATAAATGGATTCCTGGTTAGTATCACTTCACCACCTCATGAGAATAGTATATGCATGTGCACTGACACATATATACAGCAACAAATCTGTAGAGAAATCAGTTATAAATGTGAAGTGCTTCACATTTTCATGACATCTGGCAGTCCTTAACTCAGCAGCATATACACTATACCTGTATTGTTTAACTATAATTTGTTGAAGTTATGCATTTCCTCCCAATACTTTCAAAACCTATATCTTGTGCATTTTTATATACACTGGGCGTAACATCTGTGTGGATCCAAATGCACCATAGTAGCATCAAACAGTAACTGAAACACACTTTTCTCAGTCCACATGCATTCTCCCAATTCACAGTGACTGTACCACAGGTAGGCCTCACTGTGGCATTGGTGGATGTTGCAAACATGGTTTAGTAGGGATAGCCACTTTTCTTTTACATGCTTTTGACTACCACTATTAGAAGTGACACACCAGTACAAATGGTTGTTAATGCTCTGTGTCCAGTGCAGGAGAACCTCACAGTTCCCACCCTTTTCATATTCCTCCACTTTCTTCTTTATACCTATGGAATAACACACACATATGACTGTGGCAGCCAGGTAGTAACTACCTTTTATTCTCATTATAAATCATGTTTTGCCTGTATATGATAAGGTTATGCATTTACTTTTAAAAGTAATGAAAAAAATGGATTCAAAATGGATTCAATAGAGTACTGTTCAGTATGTTTATGTGGGAAAAGTGTTTTATGCAGTGGCATTAGCATGTACCTTCGGCAATATGCCACACATCAAACCAGTGCTTCACATCTAACTTTGATGCAGGTACTTTCAGATGACACAATAACAGTCAGTAGTGATGCTAACAATTTTGATATTGTGCGCAGCAAGAAACATAGGTGCTCTCCTTAGTCCCTGCACTTCCGTGGAGCATGAGTTCTTCACCTCATTGCTCTGTAGTGACACAAGACAATAGTCATGGCGTGGGCAATGAAATGCAACTCACAATTAAAAATACTAGTACAATTCACATTTTCACCAATAGAGATAGCAATCTATAATAATATAAGCTGAAATGACATTAATTATTTATGTAGTACAGACACCAAGAAGTGTCACATAGTACAATACGTTGGTGCTGAATGCACAGCATACACAAGAAATGGCGTATGATGAAATATGCCAGCAATGTAACAAGATAGTATTATTTGCTGAATCATTTTACAAAGTACTAAATGGTTAGCATAGAAACATTGTGATGATGGACAACCACAAACCTGAACCAGATGAATGTCAGTAATCAAGTTTTACTCCAGGTCCATCAATGAGTATAATCCAAACTTTGCAGTGTGCCTCAGTGAACAGCAGCATGCATCACCAACTACATTTACTGAAAGTGAATGTATTTGTGAGAAAATAGCTTGCTGCTGTTTCTGCAGTGATCAGGTAGGACAGCTGAATGACATGGAATGTCCAGTGACTGATGGAGGCCAAATTCATGGCAGAAAACATCTGCTGTGAGCAAACAACACTGTTCATTGTAATACAAAGCAGAACCTGAGAGTAAGTTCCCAGCTGGCATATTACATACTCTTGGTTATCTGCTAAAACATCATCTGTAACTCTGTTCACCATCTGAAGTAGCACCGTAAATGAACCAAGCATTTGATAAAGAAATATGCATCCGGTCCTCAGGCAAGTTAAGCATCTCCTTTGTATTGCCAGCAAAGTTGTCTCAAAAAGAAGAAATGCTCACTGTTTATCCTGTGGAGTGTCCTTTTGAAGTTCTGTGTACCTGCGACTGGAACGGATGTGGAACATCCAGCCATTACCAAGTATAGCCTAGTGAAGACATCTTCCATTGGACTATTTTTTAACTGTGGACTTAGTCTGTATTGTCATACTAATGCAATTACTTTTATATCAATGATATAGCATTAACTTTGGAATGAACTGTGTCAATTACACTTACTAATTATGCAGCATGGTTTGGACTGTAGGACCATTTGATAAAATTTTCAATGACTAGCGTTTTTGGACATCTTTCATTATTCATTTCCCCAACAACCACGCCACATCAGTCAATGCAATGCAATCATATACAAGACCTGTACTCCTGCTTTATATGACACTGTTGGAAAGTGTTTTAGTACATCAGTTATGCCAGTGTGATGTAATACCCACTGAGATATATCAGCAAATTCTGGACCAGTTGCCATACTGCTGCTGGACGTCCACTCAGAGTCTGAGCCTTCTTTATTGTGACTGCTCAACAGTGTGGAATCAATGTAAATGTCCATATGCTCTGATTGTGCCAATTTATGGATCACTCGCCCTTCTGTTTGTGTTCCACATTGAACTTTCACCTTTGCAATACAAATATCTACCTGCACTCCCCTATGAGTTTATATCTTCATTGTCTGTGTTCTAGCATGTTGTTGCTGTCCATTGCATATTTTTCTTAAGACTGTCTTTGTAGCATTTGATGATACAGACTAGAAAAGAAGAATTATAAACATCATAAAGTGCTTCCAATTAGCGTACATGACATAGGACCAGATTTTAAGCTAAAGCCGGGTGAAAGTTTTGGCTACAATAACATTCCTCACAGCCAATTTAGTTTTAAGAGTTTTATACGTAAGCACTTAAGCAACTTATCTTAGGAGGAAGTGTAACTGATATTAAAATAGTAATAAAGCAATCCAAACTCTGAAGATGCTGACAATAGAAATTTACATTAATGGACATTATGCATGTAATTGTACTTACTGTTAACATTGTTTGAGTGGAGGAATTAGAGCAGAATTAGAGAAGTGACAGAGTAATCGTGATCAAAACGTTTTTCCATGTATTGCCCACTGCATTGTGAATTGTCTTTTTGGAAGTCTGCTTCTTGGTTTTAATCATGATTTGGATGTGATATTGCAGTACTAGCAATGTACAGCAGACCTGCCACCTGCAGAATCTTGTCTGAAATCCAAAAAGAAAAATGTTCTGTGAACTATGTCTGTAGTATTGAATAACTTGTGCTGTAACTCCACTGTCAATAACTTTTTGCATGAGATTTTATGTCAAGCAGCTACATAATCAGAACAGCATAGGAATAGTAATGCATTGCCTCTCAGTAATTTTGGAATAAAAAAAAAAGGTACTGAAGAGTGCCTGAGCAAATGAACTGTGGCTGCCAAAAAAACAAGGAACATTTTGAAGAAGGGAAAATTGAATTACAGAGTACCCTTCTCCCATGTATCAGTACTCACTAGTTTGCTGGCCATGTCCAATGCGAGAACAATAGCGAGACCTAAAGTATTGAAATGCAGAATCTGTTTCAAGTGAGAATCAATATATCTGTAATCTTTCACCCTTCTAAACAGCTGCAGGGGGACATTGTGTGATCTTAGTCTTGAAGGAGAAAATGGTGGGTATGGTATCAGGCTTCAGTCTTCCCAGCTGTAGTACAAAACAGTGGGTTGTATTCTAGACTGTGTAATTTCAAACTGATTTTTCTCAAACAGACAATCACAGATTGACAGTTTACTGACCCAATTCCCATCCCTTACACAGCAATGCCATAGTCTATAGTCTTCAATGTCCTGGAATCAATGTCAGCTGCACCTGCGGTTACATCTGTTGCTATAACTTCATCTCTAACCTCTGCCCTGTAACAAAATGCAGACAGATGTTAGAAGATTATCAGTAATGATGAGCATGTGAAGTACTGAGGTGAAAACATACTTGTAATCGATCCCTGAGCATCATACTGCACCTTAGTATTAATACTGCCCGTAATGTTAAGTACCTCTTCAGTGCCTGTCATGCATTGCTGACATGTATTCTATCAAATCAATCATATAGCATCTGTTATGTGGTGAAAGGGCTAGGCTGCATTTCCAGGAGACATATTTCATAGCTCTGGTGTGATACGCCTCAGTGTATGACATGGAGATAATGACGTACTGTGTGTGTTCCTCATGTACAAGCCTAAGACTGGGCTGAGGTATGGTGTAATGTAGTGCATATGCAGTACAAGTAATGGCCACTGTAGATGAAATACAGCAGTGATATGGGAACAGGGTCAGTGTCACGTTGTCATAAAATTAGAAGTGTATGAGCAGTACAGAAGGAATAGAGCAGCAGTGTGGATGAAGGTCTAGTGTGGTACTTTTGCAAAAGGCAGTATATGAACAATGGCTAAGACACTGTTAAATAAATAAATACCTGGCTACAGACATAAACCTGTGACCCAGTAAAAGAAGCTTTGAGGAACAAAAAGTTCCAAAATGAACAAATATCTGTAGGTATTGAGCATACCAATCAACCTATAAAAAAGTTCAGACATTAGTTCCAGCAATACCTAAATGAATAGTTTGTGCACACATTGTAACACAGGCCCTATCACCTAACTAGAATGGATGCACTGTTTCAATCTTGTCTGAAAACCTTGGCTGATAAATCTCATAACCTGTACTACTTTTAAACCATAACCACTGCTCCTTCCTTCGCACTATCCATTTTCTACGGTATATGTAATATTCACTTCTCCAGCTATTAGCTGTCATATTGCAGCTATCATATTCCACCATCTCTGGTGTTTACACTGTTAAAATTTCCCTCCATACTTGTAAACACTATGTCCATTCTTTTTGATTGAACCACAGTTACCTCACATATTGACACCTGTTTTATGCATTGGATACTCCTCATCCCACCTCACACATTTCAAAAGTATGTGGTGGAGTGAGTTGGCAGTACGCCGGACTGAGTTTCTATGGTGCCTGCTTGACTACTCATATAAATAGCTTTTCTTTGACAGCAAATAATAGCTCTGTATTTATATCTGTTTTAGTGGCTTTCTTCTCATACTTTTGTCAGTGCAAAGGAATGCATTAGGACTCTGGTTCTCTATAGATCCATGTTTCTCAGGATAACACTTGCAAGACTACACCTGAGAAAGAGAAAGTGGTATCTGAAGTCTCTATGGTTGCTGTACTAACACTCATTGTCTTTTCAAATTCCAGTTCTGTTTGGAAGAAGGGAAATCACTTAGTGGAGACATCAGATATCATTGAATCCATGTCTCCCCTTTTCCCCATCTGCCCCAAAGCAGTCAGTGATGACAACAGATGCTCCAGACTTTGCCTGGAGAGTAGTGTCTAGGGGGATAAAAGTGCAAGCTCTGTGGGACAAGAGGGGCAGACAAATCCTATGACTTATTAAGGCTATCAACTGACAATCATTTTTGGTTCTAAGGGCCTCCTGAAAGTAGTGTTAGACAATACCACAGTGCTGTGGTACATAAACAAGCAAGGGGGAGCCAGATCTCACCATCCCTATACGGAGTGGCTATGTTAGAATGGGATATAGCTTTACAGCACAATCTCACTATAGAGGTATTTTAGATTCTGTCAGAGGAAATTTGTGTGTCAGGCCAGCTACTCAAGGCAAAGGCAGAGACTCATGAGTGGGAAATTGATCAGGTAGTGTTCCAAGATTTGATCCACCTGAATGGAATTCCTCAGGTAGACCTTTTTTCTCCTCTCTAAACAATTTAGCCTGGAAGAGAGATGAGTTTTCATTCCCTCAGACAGGAAGATTCCTGTATACTTCTCCACCCTTTACACTGCTGTCCATGGAAATTGTGAAGTAGTTAACCAGGACCATTGTGGTGTCTCCTTTCTGTCACAGTCAGTAGGTGTTCTCCCTTTTTTTTGGAATTGGCCTGGGCAACTACCACATGTGTCCTCACAGACTGGATTAATTCACACAAGAACAGGGGTGTCAGACACATCTGGACCCCAGACAACTGCAAACTCACCTCCTAGAATGATAGGGCCTACCTTTTAGGCCCCTTTTTAGTGAGAATATGCAGCAGGTACTTGTGATGGAAAGTGGACAATAATGAAGACCACTGGAGAACAGTCTAGTCTTTACATGTTGCTTAGAATGTGATGCCAGTAGCATAGTTTGACAACTGCATACTGCAGCTAAATATTCTGTACCTTCTGAAAAGGATAACAAAAGGGGTACTGCAGTGAACAACTGCAGATGAGTTAGTCATATTAAAGTGGACTGTTCTTTATGTTTAATTCAGTATGCTAGATGGATGATTGTTTGCAAATATAAATCTAAATTAAAAAAATCCTCGGCATGAGTACACAGTTTGAGGAAAATAGAATAATAATTCCCTGTGCATATTTTTGAGGCAGTGGTTGGGTATTGTGAGTGCTGTGCAAGACAGAGTAAGAGTGCAGCATGGAGTGAGTGAATCTAAACTTGAAAAAAATCAACTATACCTCATTTATGTGTATTCGGTAGGAAATTACTAAGCAAGTTCCTGCAATATATTGTTGGTATACAGTAAACCTTTACATTCATTTCACACAGTTGTTAATGTGTTATGTATCAATTAATTAATTAATGTATTAGATTTTTATTACTGCATAGTTTATTATATCATTATTAAATCATTTATTATATGTCCTACCCACATGAACCTCTCAAAAACACTTTGTCGCTTGGGAGTTTGCTGGCAATGCAGTGATGATTTATATACTGAAGATAAGTGCTGTCAGCTTTGTTCGGCTCACTACTACATGAACACTTAGAAAGAAGTTCTTCCCACTGAGAGAATGACGCATGAGAAGTAATGTGCACATGGAGTAGCGTTCTTTACTTAGTTTTGAAAGCTGGCATTGCTCAGACTTTCAGAGCTTGGTCAGTTCAGATGTAAAATGAATAGTGAAGTACTGTATATTTACTAGCTGCATCACAGCAAGACATATCACACATGCATAAGTAACATTTTAAAATGAAGAAACAAGAAAAAAACAAATATTTATAAGGAAGAAAACATGTTAATATAACTGAGAGCTAGCTAAGCAAGTTCATACTGTGAAGAGGGTTCCTAAAGAAAAATCAAAGTTACAACCGACTTTAGGTAGCTTACTGGTCCTATTTACTAAGGGAAAACAAGAATGTTAAAGGTAGAGACAAGTTAATACATTAGAAAGCTCATTAAGCAATTATTGTCTAAGGTAAATCACAAGATAGATTAAGCACAGAGTTAAGAGAGTTTACAGCTTCTACTCTTTGAACTTTCAGTGAGCAAAGGTGATAGGGATTGTTAGTCTGGTTTAATACATGGGCATAGCCAGTGGGTGTTACGGTAAGCTTTAAGCTGCTTTTTGAAAAGTGGTTTGAAGAGATAGATGAGAGTTCATTGGGAAGCTGGTTCCAGATTTTCCCCACTGAGTTGGAGAACAGAGAGTCCCCAGCCTTATTATTGGATTTATGTGAGGCTACCAGTAATTTATCTGCAGAGCATAGGGTTGTGAGATTTTTGTAAGGGGAGATAAGGCTAGTGAGTATTGGAGTGTTACTAGGATGATAAAGGATCTTGTGCATGATAATAAGTTGTTGAAGCTGAAGCTGATTCTGCAGTTTGAGCCATCCTAGTTGTTTTAGGTTGTGACAATGATAGGTTCTAAATGGGGAGCCAGTGGAAAATCTGGCACTGTTATTATAGGAGTTTGCCAGTTTGTTGAGGTTGTTTTTGGATAGATTGGTGTAAATGGGTGAGTCATACAGGAGGGTGGAGATAAGATGAGTATGGGCAATAGTAGTTCTAGCTAATGGTGTCAGGAAATGTTTAATCCTGTATAGGGAGCCTAGTTTTCTGTTGACTTATTTAATTATAGTGTTGATGTGTGTGTCAAAGTTAAGGTTGTGATCAATTGTAACACCTAAGAGTTTGGTGGTTGGCTTGGGAGATATGACAGCGCTGTTATTGGCTATAGCTGTGAAGTCTATTGGGGAAGACTTTTGTGTAAGAGTAAATATCAATAGTTTTGTTTTTTTAGGGTTCAGGAGGAGCAGCACTGTAGGAACTAGTTTTCAACTATGTTAAACACTGTTTGGGTAAGAGACTGGAGTTCAGCTAAAGAAGCAGCAAAACATATTAGTGTAGAATCATCTGCATATTGTATGCAGGTGGCTTGAGGAATTTTTACATTTAGATCGTTGATAAAAACTGAGAATAGGAGAGGGCCCAAAATAGAGCCTTGAGGGAGACCAAGAGTAATAGGAAGATGTGTGGATAGATTATTATCCCAAAGGACAGCTTGTTGCCTATTTTCTAAGTAAGACGTAAACCATTGTAATGCTTGTGTATCTACTGAAAGGGTTTTAAGTATATTTAAAAGTAGCTAATGGTTAACCATATCGAAGGCCTTTGACAGGTCAATAAAGAGTGCAGAGGATAGCAGATTGCTATTATGATTTTTGTTAATGGAGTCAGAGAAGAACGAGAGAGCAGTGGTGGTACTGTGGAATGGCCTAAAACCATGCTGACAGTTAGCTAGTAAGTTATTTTGGAGTAAGTGATCTAGCAGTTGTCAGTGGATGCATTTTCCATGATTTTTGCTAAAGGAGAGAGTAAGGCTATTGGACGAAAGTTAGAGAGTTCAGTTTTGTTACCGCCCTTATGTAGTGGGATAATATGGGAGATTTTCCAGAGAGATAGGATGGTTCCTTCAGTAATGGTTCTATTAATTAGGATGGAAATGGGATATGCCAGAACCCTAGCAGCTATTTGCAGATATTCAGCTGGTAGATGGTCAGCTGAAGGGGTGCATGGTTTGAGTTTTTGAAAAAGGGTGCAGATGAGGGATGTTGGAACTGGTTGTAAATGAAATGAAGGAGGTAAGATAGTTGTGGAGGAAGACATGCTTGTGCTAGCAGGAGGTAGGGAATTATCCAGAGACTGGACAGCCTCAGTGTAGAAGGTATTAAAGGCATTAGTAATATGTTTGGGATTGTTGTGAGTGGTGCCTGATGGGGTAGGTGTTTTGGAGTGACCTGGCTGTAGAAGTCTGTTAATACCTGTTCAGAACTTTTGTTCATAGGTCCATAGGTTCATAGGTAGATACTAGGCTATCTGCCCTAGGGCATTTATAAGCCTAGCCAGAGTGTATTTGGCTTCCGCCTCCCTATTAGATTAGCCTACTGTGCCTCTGTAAAGTAGGTCACAGAAGGTACCTTTTTAAGATTAGTTTACTGTGCCTCTGTCTAGCAGGGACACAGGAGAGATCCCAGGGGTGAATTTGCGATTTCCCATCCACGCGTCCAAATTTCGCTTGAAGAGGGTCAGGGAGGGGCTATGTCTAACATGAATTGGGATTCTATTCCAGAGTGAGGGGATCCTCTGGGAAATGAATCTGTCCCTCCAGCATGTCCTATTTATTTTTGTGGTGAGGTTCAGGTCCCTGGAGCGTGTAGCTCTAAGGGACTTTAATTTTTTGAGGTGGAGCATGTCCATTAATTCTGGGTTTGACATGGCTTTGTACGTCAGGCATAGATTGCCTCTGAGTAGGCGGTAAGCAACTGAGTAGAGCTGGAGTTTCTTTAGTCGAGCTGCATAGAACATCTGTTTGTAGCCCATGATCCTCTTGGTGAGGTACTTTTGGGGTTTCTCCAGTTGCTGCAGGTGTCGGGTAAGGTACATCCCAAAAGGGGCATTGTATTCAATTATGGGCCTGATGAGTGACGAGTAGAGGGGCACAATGACCTCTCTTGATCTAGATGCAAACCCTTTCGTGATAAGGTGGGCTATATAGAAGATCTTTCTAACCACTTTGGCAACGTGATTAACAAAGGAGAGATTACTATCTACGTTGGTCCCCAAATCTCTAATTATTTCTTCCGTACTTAATGGATTACCACCTATGTGGTAATTTGTGGGCACCTTGTTTTTCCCAAAGAAGATGACTATGCACTTTTTAGCATTACGTTTGAGGCCGTGGCTCTGGCACCAAGCATCCGTCTCTGTGAGACCCTTTTGGAGGATGCTTGTGTCAGCTGGAGATTCGATTATGGCCACCAGTTTGCAGTCATCTGCGAACTTTGTCAGCCATAATCCCCCCGTGTTAGCCTGAACCTCAGAGAAGTATATACCAAACAAGAGAGGTCCCAGAACTGAGCCCTGTGGGATGCCACTTGTAACTGGTTTGGATTTTGACATGGCACCTGCGATTCTGACCATGTGGGTTCAATCTCTGAGCCAGTTTGCAACCCATCTTGTGATATAGGGGTTGATATTTAAGCTGGTAAGCTTATTTATGATGCCCGAGTGGGGTATTGTGTCGAAGGCTTTTGCGAGGTCCAGGTAGGCTGTGTGGACTACCTTGCCCTCATCTATGGCTTTGGTAACTGTTTCAAATAAATCAACTAGGTTTAAGAGGCAAGATCTGCCCTTAACAAAGCCGAATTGGGTAGGGTCCAGTGTCTGGAGGCTCCCAATGTCTTTGTTTATGAGTTCCATGATAATACGCTCCATAGCTTTACAGACCAGACTAGTCAGGCTTATGGGGTGATAGTTTCTGGGGTCTGTTGTGGCACCACTTTTGTGGAGTGGGACCGCTGCAGCTGTATGCCATTCTTTGGGTACATATCCTGCAGTAAGGCTAAGTGTGAACAGTGACTTAATGTGAGGGTTCAGTTCTTCTTGGAGCTCATGTAAGACACAGCCTGGGACACTGTCCGGTCCCATAGATGCTGTGTTTTTTGCTTTGGAGAGGGCAGCTTTTACCTGTGCATCTGTGATGTCAGGGAGGTTACATTCAGTTGGGATAGGCATTTGCTCCTTTGGGGGGGAAGGGGGGGGGGTTTGTGCTGAATCTGTCTGCCAGGATGTTGGCTATGTCTGTAGGTTCGGTATATTTTGTACCGTTATGCAACAATTCAGAGCATATCTGGGAGTTTCCGCCCATGTTCCTGACATAACTAAAGAAGGCCTTGTGATTATCTTTAGTGTCTAGGGCAATTTTTCTTTCGAAACTGGCCTTTGATGATTTTATGAGGGATTGAAGTTTCTTGCTAATACTGATCAGAGATGCCTTCCCTTTTTGGGATTTTGCTCTGTCATGTAGTAGCTTCCTCCTTCTGTTGTATAGCTTATTTATGGCGGGGTCCACCAGACCGGTCTCCTGTTTTTGGAGGAGTGAGTCTTGGTTTTATTTGGGATAGCACGATCCATGCATTCCTGCAGGTGCTCATAGAATGCATTTGTAAAGGATTCTGCGGATTGGGCTGTATTATCCTCTGGCCCAGAGGCTTTGAAGGATTCCACATCAGTCTTGAGAAGTGCAAAGTTGGCTTTTGAGTAATTCTTTACAGTGATTTCCTTGGCTGGGGGTGGGGACGGGATATGGATGTCCAAGGAAATTTGTTTATGGTCTGATCTTACCAATGAGGGGTTTACCTCTGGTGTGGAACATAGAGTCCCCATGTTGGTGATGACCAGGTCCAATATGTTGTTCCCTCTTGTGGGAGTGGTGACCAGTTGTTCCATTGCATTAGAGTTTATAAATTCAAGGAACTGTTGGGCGAGGTGTTTGGGCTTGAGTAGTTTTCCCAGTCAATGTTTGGGTAGTTGAAGTCACCCAATAACATAGTGTTTGGAGAGACCTTCATATTCTCCAGTGTTCTCAGGAATGCCAAGTGGGGTTCCTGTAACAGGGAGGGTGTTCTGTAGCAGGCTACAAACTGAAAGGCAGTTTTGCCCACTGTTAGTTGCACATGGTTTCCGATGCTTGGTGCAGTGCCACTAACCTGGAGGTGTAGGTATCTTTGATGAATATAGATACTCCCCCTCCTTTTGTGCTTCGGTCCGAGTTTTGGGGATGAAACGCATGGTATGAGTTATAACCTGGTAGTGCTGGGGTGCTCTCAGGAGCCTTGAATCAGGTTTCTGTTACTGCACAGACATCGATTTTCTCCATACTGAGGAGAGCCTCGAGTGCGTGCATCTTGAGGTTTAGACTTCTGGCATTGAGTAGCATTACCTTTAGTTTTTTTATCCTTGGGTTGTCTATGGAGGTGAGTTTGTCCTTTGAGCTTTGCCTAAAAAAGGCACTATGGGGGTGGCAAGAGCCTTGGCCAGTATACGAAAGCCTAAGGGTGACAGGTGCAAGCCGTCCCTAGCGAAGCAACATGGCTTGTCGAGCATGTCATCCCAGGCTGACAGACACTGGATCCCCTTTGAATGACACCAGTACTTTAGCTAATTGTTGAAACTGATCATTTTGTCTTTATACTGTGGCATCATTCTTGGTGAGGGCAAGATGCTACTCAAGGTCAGGGTCATACCAGCCTGGGCTACATGGTCAGAGAGCTCCTCTATGTCTCTTTTCATGTAGTCCAGGGAGGTACGTCTCAGGTCATTCACACCAGCATGGACAATGACGGAGTCATACTTGTACTTGCTTTGGAGTGACCTGAGTGCTTGCGTTATGTGGCGGATCCTGGCACCCAACAGGCAGCTTACAGTGACCTTCTCCTTGTTCAGTCTAGTGAGCGGGACGTCAGTGTGCCGGACAATAGAGTCCCCTAGAACTAGTGTATTTATTGTGTTGTTTGGCCTTAAGGGCTGTGACTGTGAGGCACACTGATTTTGTGAGATATGTAGTTCGCGGGTATTGTTGAGGGGTGGCTGTTGCTTGGATATCTGCTTAGGAGGTCTGTGCTGTTTAGGCAGATTTTTATTTAGAGCCTCCGAGTATGTTTCTGTGTGTTTATGTGTTGGGTATGCCGATGCAATAGGTCTGTGTGAGACTGGATTTGTGGTTTGAGTTGATGAGTTTGCTGAAGTTGAAAGTAATAGTTTTATTTTTGTCTAGAAGTATTGATTTTTTAGTAGCACTTCTCAACTGTCTAAAGTTTTGATGATCTGTAGGGTTTTTAGTAATTCTCCATTTGGCCCAGATTTTA
>NC_056738.1:306840509-306928009 GCF_019279795.1 Protopterus annectens | reverse complement strand
ACATTTTATTATTCACTTGGAACATTGAATAACAAATCTGTCTTGTATGTAATCTATAGCATGCATTTCCTTTTAACAGTGCCAAGAGAAGCATACCATCATACATATGCATCTATGTTTTAAAACTGCCAAACGTTTTACTGTACAAGTGCAAATAAGTGACAGAAAGTGATTGCTTTCATGTGAAATCATTATGTTAAATCCAGTTGACTGGAAACGCTATATAGAGAACTTCTTGTTTATTAAAAGATGTAGCAAATATATAATCCACAAGGCTTTCAGGCCAAAGCCCTTCTTCAGTGTGTTTGTTCAGAACAATCATACATCCTAATAATGTATAACTCTCAAGTTAAAAACCATATGACACAGCCCAAGTCAATTAAAATAATCAGTTAATTAATTGATTGATTAATTAATTAATTATACCATGAAGTAATAACATTTCCACAAATGTCAGCATCTCAACTCAATATTGCAAATATAAATATAAACATATTTAAATAAACATAAATAAGAAGAATATGTGTGTGTGTGTGTGTGTGTGTGTGTGTGTGTGTGTGTGTGTGTGTGTGTGTGTATCCTTGGAAAAAATTTACACAAGCTAGGCAGTTACATAAAGGATACTGACAATTTTCTTTCACAGTTTTACCAGTGGTATAGGTTAAAAAAGGAATTTGTAGTTACTCATTACATTAGCTGTACAATCATTATTTACTATGATTCCAAATGAGTATGGAATTAATACTTTGCTCAATTTTCTATGTAAACACAGTAATTTAAATGCTAGAGAGATTGAAATTATTTGTACATCAATGGATTTTGAATTTAATAATAACCTCTTTATATTTGAAGAATGCATATGCCATCAGAAGGCAGGTGTGGCTATGGGAACTTCCATAGCCAACATGTATGCCAATATTGTGGTGAGTGTTTGGGAAGAGAAATATGTATTTAAATGTCCATCTGATTTTGAAAATAAGGTCTGGTTTTATAAATGATTTGTGGATGACATCTTCCTTGTATGGGAGGGTAATAGCCTTGAATTAGTTCTATTTATAGATTATATTAATAGTACTATTAGCTTCTTGAAATTTACAATGGAATGTTCTGACTATATGATTAATTTCTTAGATGTCAAAATTGAGAAGAAAGGTAATGTCATTGAAACTTCCATCTATAAGAAACAGGTACGGGCTGATAGATATACACATAAAAGTAGCAAACATCCTGAACATGTGTTTAGGAGTATACCTAAAAACAACTTTTTGAGGGCTAGTAGGCTGAATACCAATGAAGATAGTTGTTTAGACCAAATGAATGATATGTTAAATGAATTTAAACAAAGGGGATATGATGATATAACTATTGAGAAGATTAGATGTGATGTTATGAATGATAGACAAGGCAGTGCCAAACCATATTTTTTAAATAAAGAAAACAATGCACAAAGTTATATAAGTAATGTCAGAAAGAATGATTATGTAAAATATATTACAAGGTATAATAGAAGAACCAAAGATGTAAGACAAATTATATCCAGGAATTGGGCTATTCTGAATATTATATCAGAATTGACACAATTCTTGGGTCTGAGACCTAGTTTTGTATACAAAATTTGTTCCAACCTAAAGAGGCATTTGTGTTATAAAGATATGAAACAAAAAAGGAGATACCCACACAAAGCCAAAGGCTAGGAACTTTCCCATGTCTTAAATGTACATGTTGTAGGAGTATCCAAAAAAGTAATGAATTTTTACACCCCTGTAACTAATGTGAAATATACATTTAGTTGTGTGGCTACATGTAAACCATATAATGTGGTATATTTGGCCACATGTGCAAAATGTCCAACCTTCTATATAGGGAAGTGTACACGTAGACTAAAAGACCGCATTATAGAACACAGGTCAGACATACATAGGAATGTTAGTACCAATACCTTAGCAAAACCATTGGAGAGAGGGGGAACTGACCATGATTTTTATTTTAGTATGGTTAATATTATCCACAAGAATAAGAGAGGTGGAGACTTTAACAATAAATTAGAAATCTCTGAATATGAGTGGATAGCGAGGCTATAGGCTGAGGTACAACCAGGAATTAATGCCTCGGTCAGGATTAAGCCAATTTTGAAACAAAAACAAATGAAATTGAAGTAAACTTCTGTTTTATATATATGTATATATATATATATATTATATGTATATATAAAATATCTTTATGTTTATTTAAATATGTTTATATTTATATTTGAAATATTGAGTTGAGATGCTGATATTTATGGAAATGTTTTTACTTCAAGGTATGATTAATTAATGAACTGGGTTGTGTCACATGGATTTAACTTGAGTGTTATACATTATTAGGATGTATGATTGTTGTGAACAAACACACTGAAGAAGGGCATTGGCCTGAAAGCTTTGTGGGTTATATATTTGCTACATCTGCTACATCTTTTAATAAACGATAAGTTCTCTATTTATCATTTCCAGTTGACTTGATTTGTTTTATTTTGGGGTTGGTTTTGTTGTTCCAGTTCCAGTTAACCATAGTGTTGGTCCTGTTTTTTGCGTTTTGGAAATCATTATGTTAGGTCAGAGTTGTAAAATCATAGTGCAGCCTAATGCTGGCCACTGATTATATGTGCTTTTGCAAAAGGGGCAGTGTACTGTATGAAGGTATAGTTCTCATGTTCTTTGATAAAGAATCTGGGAGAAAGCCAAAAATAATGGACAATTTGTACATATTACTCTAATTCTACATGTATTTTCCAAACAATAAAAAATGTTAAACTGTAATGTCTGGTGTTATTGACTTTAATCCTCAGTCATTTTGCATGGCAGGGAAAATATAAGGCAAATCAGGGACAGTTCAAGGCTTGAGTGCTTTCTATGCAGACTCTGCCTGTCCTGCACCAATGCAGTATTTTGCAGTTTAAAAATCCTTACTATGAATATCATTATTTTTCTCTCTTGATTTTTGTTTCATTATTGTTCACCTACTCTTAGTATTTTAGTATAAGCATGATGTAAAGAACAAAATTTTGATTTACAGCTGTCAGATCATAGACTGCAAGCACCCTTCTGCACAAACACAGCTACACTCCTAACACAGTGAGCTTTATAATTGAAATACTGTGCTTTGCAGTCACGATAAATGATGCATATAGTAAATGAGTCAGTGGGATCATTCATTTATTCCCTTATGCCAATTTTATCCTGTTCAGGGTTACAGGGGAGCTGGACACTAACCTAACAATCAACAGGCAAAAGACTTGAGACCTGTCCAAAACAAGATGGCAGCCCGTTGCTGTATGCACATATACTAACATACACAGTGCCCACGCACTTTATGGATATTTCCAATAGTCACCAATCTACCCCTTCACCATGCCTTTGGTAAGAGGGAGGAAACTAGAGATCCTAGCAAAAACCAGCATTAATGAAGTACAGGGAGGTTCTGCATAGAAGGCACCCAAGCAATGAACCAAAACAGAGAGCCCAGTACTATGAGACAAAAACAGCTAATTTTATGTCACTGTGCCACCAATACTGCAAGGAGAATAGGGAGGATGTTCTTGTCCAAGAACTGTTGTATACACCTACTGCAATAATAGAATCTATAGTACAAGGCCTTCTAAAGAGAAGAATGACAAAGTATACCCAAATAAAATTTGTAGTTCATTTTCTTTTAGCATATGTCTTATTTTTATACCAGGTAACCTAGCTTTCAGTTTAGAGCAATAAGTAAAAAATAAACACAGAACTAAGATCAGCCACGAGTCTTTCTACGATAAATTCCAGTTGCTCTGAAAAATCTCTTGAATTTCACACATGCATAATTTAGACCATTGTCAGAGATAACTATATCAAAGTAGTCCAGATCTAAAAATATAGCTTTAAGTGGATCTATAACTCATTTGCTGTATTATTTAACTTCATAACCTTTGAAAATGTTGATCGGTGGTCATTCATTAATTTATCCATCCTCAGATTCAAACTTTATTCATTTTGGAGTCACAGAGGAGCCAAATCCTGGCAGAGCACTCAGGAGAAGCAAGGCAGAGAAGCTAATCCTCAAATGGATGCCAGTCTTTTGCAAGGTACACACACACACACACACACACACACACACACACACACACACACACACACACACACACACACACACGCACACACGCACACACACAAACACACACACACACACACACACACACACACACACACACACACACACACACACACAAACACTCAGTCACTCACATATGGCATGCACACCTATGCGTAGTTTGGAGAATCATCATTTCACTATGACATGTCTTTGGGATGTGGAAGGAAACTCTAGAACCCATAAATACTCACAGGAGACTCCATAAAGAAGGCATGCTAAGTGGGAACTTAATCTTGAAAGCCAATGCTGCAAGGCAACAGCTTTGACACAGAGATTTTAGGTTATGTGCTACAAGATCCAAACCCTTAATCAGTCTTGGGTTTGATTTTCTCAGCTTTCATTTGCCTATTACATGAGTATAAACAAGTTACTTTGCCAGATATTGCTCCAGGGTTTCCCATGTAAAAGTGTATGTCCAATGGGCTTACCTGATTAACAAATGTATTTTTTAATTGGTACAGTATTGAATTATCCAGTTCAAATAGTAGTCAACACATGCTAGATATGTAAAGTCTTTAAATTGAATCATCGCAAGGGCAGTTAGCTTAGTACTAACCTATGAACCTATAGGGGGGGGGAGGGAGGGTGGCCTAATGGTTAAGGTGTTTGCCTTACAGACACAAGGTGCAGGGTTTGAGTCTCACAAGGAATAATTGGCTAGGCTTAAAATAGAGATCCTAGCTAAGTTAGCTTAGTACTAACCTATGAACCTATCTTTTCCAACTTTGCTACTTAATTTCTTATTCAGTATCAGGAATTGTTTTATGCTATGCAGTGCAAACTGAACAGTCTTACTTCTTGTTTATTTAACACTGAAGTATTGGCTAGTATACTTTTTTTTTACACTTTACAGTTCCCAAACGTGACTCTTGTATTCTTGTCGGAATAATTGCTGCTAGCTTAAAATAGAGATTTACACTTTACAGTTCCCAAACGTGACTCTTGTATTCTTGTCAATGTTTTCTTTACTGACTGGCACTATTCCTTTTGTTTGTTTTAAACATCAGAACTTCTATATATCTTATTTCTTATTTGAGTGAACAATTTAGTTGTAATTCTTTCTTAAATGCAACCTTTCCATTGACCAACAAATGTATTATTAAATATCAAATCATTTTTGATTTTGGATATTCTAAGTATAATTCTGAAAGGTTTCAGCTTCTCTTTCATTATGGCCAACTATGAAACTGTTCCAGTTCACTTGCAGTTCTTCCTAAAGCAAGTCATCATGTTGCTCGAGTAGATATGAATGACTCAGCAAGTCTGGTGCATGCATTTCCTTGCCTGATTTATAGTTTACATTTAAGTAATACTTCTGTAGTCTCAGCAATATTCTTTGCTTTCTTATGGTCCATTTCTAGAATATTAACATTCCTAAAATATATTAAAGGAGCTTTTCATTTCAGTAAATCCTTTTCAGTCTGATTATATTTGCTCTATTACATAAAAGCATATCTTATCCATGTGGAGATGATTTAACTTTCTCTAGGATCATTGCACCAATATTATTTTCTCTGGCATCTGTTTTAATATGCTTTCATGAACTCAAAATCTAAGAAGGCACAATGCTGAGGTGTTAGACAAAAATAAAAAAAATTGCAGTTTACAGTAATTTGTGGTTTATTTGTTGGTACTGATTTTTAATTTATTGGTTAGTAATATATATATATATATATATATATATATATATATATATATATATATATATATATATAGATTAACTTCATAACCTCGAAATACTGAAACATCGAATTTCAGTATTTCGAGATCATGAAACTGAATCCACAAAACACCAAAACATCAAATCCCTGAGCCCAAAACCATGAAATTCAAAAACACAAACCGCACACACCATACCACACATACACCAAAACACCCACATCACAATTTAAAACCCCAAACTACACACATACACAACTCATACACACATAACCCCCACACCCCCTACTTATATATACTAACTCCGAGATCGCACATACAAGATACAAAAGCAAACTCACACACGCACATTCTCCAGTCCCTCACACACACATCAAACATATCAGCACACTCACATACACTCTACCTCCCACTCAAAACCATTACAAAACACTCACTTACCTGACATAACACCTAGATCCACACACGGCACCGTGCACCATCAACACACAAACCTGCAAACAACGTAGCATAAGTCCATAACCATGAATTTGAGGTATTAGAATTCACGATTATGAACTTTCACTATTTTCAACATTCGGCTTTATAGTCTCGAGATACTGAAATTCGACATTTCAGTATTTTGAGATTGTAAAGTGTTCCCATATATATATATATATATATATATATATATATATATATATATATATATATATATATTTGTAATGTGACTGAACACTAAAGAATACTTTAGTAGGTTGTTCAGTTGTTAACTGTTCAAACATTTAAAAGTCATTTTCTTGATTTGTACTTCACTAATGCTCTACATTATATACCAATAATTTCTTTAATGGAAAACTTACCTTTAACATATTCAGAAGAAATTTATAATACTGCAACATTGCTGTAAATTGAATGAAAGCTTGTTATGCTCCAGCTGAGGTATTTGCATTATAATGGTTACTTTTTCAATGTCTGGTTTCAGGTCTTCTGACAATAAAACATGACCCATGTATTTCGGCTCTATAAGTTTGATTTTATACATACGTTTGTTTAACCTAAAGTTATTCTGTCTAAGCCTTTTCAGAAAGTCATTCAATCTCACATTATGCTGTACATGATCTGGCTGTATGGTAACATATCAGCAGCTATACTAACATCATCTAGCCATTTAATTATCGGTGCTCTCTGAAATACCTCATGGGCTGATGAAATGCTACAGTGAAATTTTAGAAATATACACCTTCCCACATACATATTAAAAGTATAAATGTTGTAACTTTCTTCCCCAAGTATTAATTGTCAAAACCCATGATTTGTTTTGGGCAAAGAAGAATGCATTTCTTCTGGTTAACAGACACTGCTTCTTCTGTATAAAGCAAGTGATGTCCTCTGTTTGTAGTGTGTTTTCCTAGTCTTGTGTATCTATGCACATAAGAATATTGTCAGTCTTCTCTGTAGTAACCATGATGCTGAGTCATTCTGCAGTGTCTGTTCTGAATCATGTCTTTCTGTTCCATGTGTTTTACTCTTTCTCAGCTCAATCCTGTAAACCTATCAGGACATTCCTTAGTGCATGCACTATAGTTAGACTTGTAGGATATGTCTGCATATACTACAGTCTTGATAAATGGCTCAAGCCAATAAAATCTTCTAATTCTTTGAACAAATTAGACTGCACATTTTGTCATCTACACTTTATTCTGTTATTCACAGTAAGTGTTCTTTTCTATATGTCAAGCTTCTGACAATCCAGATGACCATATGTAAATTGCTTATTAAAGATATCAGCTGTCTAGAATAAACTCTTGCATTTTTATTCTTAAATTGACATACAGATGCATTATGACCATTTGTTTTTTTGTGATACCCTGAATAAGTAAAATAAATCACACAAGGCTGCTTTAGGATGTTTCCTTTCTGACTCAGTGCCCTGAATGTACATTGCTTTACACTCTGTTATAGTATGCAGTCTTAACTGTGTATTTCAGTTATTAATTATGAGTTTTCCTCCCAAATTTTCAACTCATTTCAGATCATGGATATCGTGCACCTGCACACAGGTGTTGTACTCTGCATACACATGCCCACAAATAACTAATTCTCCTGACAACAGTCTGATATATACTTTCTTTGACTGAAAATGTGTTTATTTTATTTTATATATCTTAGTTAAATGATTCCATCTGCTACAGTTTCTAAAGAGTTTATCAAAATCAGGATAACTCTTTTTATCACTGTTATAGCCACAAGGCTTTTTCTGTGACATATATGACTGCAGCTTGATGCCTCAGTTATACTCTGCTTTTCTTGTTTTCAGTCACTCTACACTTATCATATTCTTTGGTAATCTCTTTTAGTTGTGATAAAGTAATATCACTCAATCTGCACCTACAGATTGCTTTACTCAGTGTTAAGTATGATTTTCTACGTTTGATCACTTCTAATACTGTATTGTAGTAACAAATCATTCAAAATCAAGGTACTGTGCATTATTCTTTAATTCTATGACATAAACATCAATAGTCTGCGAAATCGTGTACCCCATGTGAGGAACAAGTAGTAAATAAACTGCATAGTCTTTCTTGGCTTTCAGTAGCTCTGAAACATTTAAACAACAAACAAGACGAGCGTACTCTGAAAGTCCAACAAGGTTTAATAGCTGAGTAAAACAAGCTTACAGCACACAATAATCGGTACACACTCTGGTGACTGCCAAGCAATAAAAAAGTTAAAAACGATCTGGCTGCAAAAAATCCGAGTCACAAAGTAAAGTGCTTTTCGTTAGGAAACGCTTCTCCTAACTTCATCAGACAATGGTGCACAGAAAGGAAAACCAAGTTTAAATACATCCTAGTGACTCATACTTGCTCTGAAACAGTCGTAAGATATGACTGGAATGACCTGTTGGTATAAATGTAAGTATTCTTTTTTTTTTTTTTGAATCTAAGATTAATTTTAAAATTTGAAGGTTTCTTCTACTGCAACGAAAAGAAATGTAGCACTCCATACCTAATCAGGCTTCCCTAAGATTCCAGTTGTAGTTAGGAACAAATCAAATTTCTGAAGAAATACTTTTTTCCCTGAGGATGGGATGCCAGAGATCTGTTGTTAATGCAGATCTCAGACAAAAGACAATACAACTTATTTTTTTATACTTGTAACATGTACTACTTTCTTGTGCATAGTTGCATTACTTCTTTACTTCTGCAGTTTAAATCCAAGACTACCTCCTAGAAAACAAATTTCTTTCTCATTTGACAGAATGTAACATTTAGTATTTAAAGATGGCTGAAATAAAGAGATGGAAACTTGATGCAGGCTGCCAGTTTAATCAGCATGTGTTTCAGACTGCACCATAGAATAGGAAATCAGACCATGCTATTAGCATTCCATAATTAATACATTGTCTCCTTATCCTTGGTCTGCATTTTATAGACTGCACTATGTGAACCTCTTTCTATTCAGTAAAATAAATATATTATTTGAATGAAAGGTTAAAAATGCAAAATAAATCTGCTTAGGAATTCAATTTATGACATCAGATCAGTCCATTTGTACTGAATTATATTCCCATTTTGATAGCAGCTGTGAACTAAGCTATTTTTAGACTAGTTTGATTTTATTATAGTATCAAAGTACTACAGCAGATCAGCACAGGCTGTCAGCTTCTACATAAAATTTGATTTCTCATCTTACGTGTGAGCGTAATACATATTTTGTAGAGTGGTAAATTAGGTATATTTAAATGTGTCTACTATCAGATGGGATATGCAAAGTGTGGTATGGTGGCTCAGTGGTAACATCATAGCTACATAGCTCCATGGTTCATTCCTGACCTGAGATCAGTGTACCTGCAGGTTTTGCCCTTTCCAAAAAGATGCTGTTTGATTAGTTACTCTAAACTGTGTGTGTATGTGTGTGTGTGTGTGTGTGTGTGTGTGTGTGTGTATATATATATATATATATATATATATATATATATATATATATATATATATATATATATATATATATATATATATATATATATACATATTACATTTGCCCTTGCCTCTGTGGCCTGGGTCATGGATGAAAATGATCTGACATAGACATGCAAATTAACAAATACATTAAATTAGAACTGACACATTTTATCAATCTAAAGCATTTTGAAATGAAAGAAAATTTAGTTCAGGCATAAAGACTATTAAGACTCAAATTAGCTTTTCGGTTTTACCAGCTGTGTCCTGGACCATTCCCAAAGCTCATAACGTCTTTAAGAATTGGTGTGTTTTTTTTTCCTTTATTTTTTACAGGTTGCATGCATTCCATCAAATTTTTACTTTTGTCAATAAACTAGTTTGATATAATTACTTAAAATGTATTTGCATTTTGTATTATTTTTACATTCTATAAAATTATTATGCTTAAAATGTTTTGTAATACTTTGGTGCTTTTCTCCCTGGGTTTCCACTGAAAATGGGTACCTACCCAGTCAGACTTTCCCGATTATCAGATGTCAATAAATAAATAAAATAATAATTAACTATATATTTCACTGGTTCCTGTTTCAAAGTAGTGTGTGTGCACATGTGTGTGTGTACACGTAGTGAGACTAACAGACAGTGGGGTCACTTAAGTTTCTCATTTTCATCATTGCCATGTTAACTGAGTGTCAGTATCTTTAGAATTATGCAATATGTGGGTGCAGAGAGACTGTATTTTCCATGTTTTTCAATGTATGTGGCTATTGATGTATTTATTTCATTAGAATGAGTTGAAGTGATACAAACTCATTTTTTTCCTTTTCTTTTCTCCTTTTAGTTTTGTTTTTTGCCTTTCATCTTCAGTTTTTTAAGCCTGTTGCTACAGCATGTCCCATTGTTTTCACCGTACCATTCTGTATTCAGTCAAATTACAGAAGGATTGCCTGAGTAGTAATACTTTTTTATTCCTTTTTAGTCTGACAGGAGTCAAAAAGATTACAGAAAAATGTAGCATATCTAGTCACTAAGTATTTTACTTTGTGACATATGACTAGATATGGATATGTTTTAACTGCTGTGATTTTGCAGACTTCTACCCTGCTGAACATAGGCTATGACATTGTGGTGAACATAACTTCATTGTTACATGTTTACATATATACATACTTCTATACATACAGATAAAAATAAAATTAATTTTTTAATCTTGGCCTTTTGTAATTTAAATTCGGTGCTGTATTTAGTTATGCATATGCTATATGTGAGCTATATTACTGCAATTTCTTTCTCTGCATTCATGGAATGACAAGGATGATAAAGATGTAGTTTCTACAGAAAGTGGAAGCATATGAAGGAGAATTAAGCCTAAATGCCTATACAATGACTAACTCTTTGCCCTCTATAGCGGAGCTGATCAAAACCTAGGACCTCAGACTGGTCCAAGGTGAGCTCAACCATTAAAAAAAGCTCCCTTAAGACCTGAAATGACTGTGCTTGCTCCAACATTCTTATTTAATCACATAATCCTTTTCATATATCTCAGGTTGTATAATATATTCTTGTAAATGCTTGGGACCTGACAGCTGGAATTAACCACAAAATCATAGGAAAGATAGTTAAAGATAAGCTGAAATGGCTCTGCTTCCATTAACTATGCTTAGCTTAAGTGATATGCTAACATACAGTGGGTGTGCTTACTATTTTCTGTGACTAAATGACTGATAAATTAGGGGGCAGTACTGGAATGGTTCTGGGAGGAAGATTTGGATGCTTATAACGTATATTGAATGAAATGATGAGGTGTGGAAAGTTGTCATTGTTTGAATGAGTAACTTATTAGCTATATTAATTATGCTGTCATAAGAAGGTTTCTTAGGACAGAAGGCAAGAAGCAATGAGATAAAGGTAATTTTTAAGAGAGGCAGTAGAGAATAACAAATATCTGAAGTGATGACAAACATGGACAGACTATGGACCATAACTTTATGTCGGGGAAGCATTTTAAGCAGCAAGGATGTAGAACATTATGTAATTCCTACATAGCCATCACTATCACAGTAGAAATTGATAGTTCCAACTTTGATGCCTTACTTTCAGTTAGCAGCCACCTTTTACACAGCACTAGTGATCACTGGTAAATTGAGCAGCCTATATTGGCTTTTTCCATAAGGTATGTAACAAACCTAAAAAAGAATGTACCCTTATTGTTCTTACTGTCAACACTGTGAAAATACTTTTATAAACCTAAACTCTAATAGCATTCACTCTTTTTTTTCAGTCTCTATAGTCTTTGCACACCATGTCTTCCATTTAGAACAAATGCCCTTTATTTTTTATTTCTAGAGAAAAGTAACAAATGAACACAGAAAGCACACCCTAAAGGCCACTCATGGTTATAAATGTAAAAAAAAACAGCAGGTCTGTTTAAAAAAGACTAGGCTCCATACAGGAGTTTACATTTTTAATGATAATACTGATGATGATGATAATAGTAGTAATAGTAGTAGTAGTAATAAATAAATAAAAAAAAATAATAATAATAATAATAATAATAATCCATGCAGTATCTCCAATGTCACAAAAATTAATAAAAATGAAACATAAAAGCTATGCATCCTTCTGCCACCACATTCACAACTTTGCACTGAGCTCTTTTTATAGGGACCATGAAAACACTTCATTATTGTGTTGACCTGAGCAAGTGCCCCTTGTCAATTTACATGGCTTTCTTTTATTTGTATAGCTTTGTGGAACTTCCCCTGTCTTAAATATCTAAGTGACTTTTGGAGTCATTCTAGTTCAAATTAAAGTGATTCTAAATCATATCTCTTTTAAGTGTTGTAATTATGCATAGCATTGCATTATGACTTTTATCCTCAGATTCTTATTCTTCCTCCTGCATTTACTGATTTTGTTCATAAAATTAGAGCTGCTAAAGGCATGTGCATTATTAAATAACTAACCTAAACCTATTTGGAGGTTTCTTATCATTAACAGTATGTGGATTAGCATATGACAACGTTCTGGTCTGAAAACTGTGGACAAACTCTGCTATATAGTGTATAGATATGTGTGTGTGTGTTTGTGTGTGCATACATGTGTTTGCGTAAAGTGTGTGCATGTACGTCTTTCTCTCTCAACACTCATGTATAGCATGTTCTCAGTTTAAGGCCCATAAATCAACTGAAAAAAGTTATGATATGTAAAACTTAGCTCACTAATTTATGACCTGCAAAAGTTCGCTAACTAATAATATTTATGTAACAAACCATTTTAACATTTCAACTCACAGGTACCATTCATCTTCTTTACTGTCACTAACTGCAAAGCCCACAAATTAGCCACAATGAGCCCTGCTGTAAAACCTCTGAAGCACAGCACGCATTTTACAATAGAGTAAGTAGAGTGAGCAAACTCCTCCAGCACATTGCACTGACAGCAAATGTACATCACTTTAAACAGCATTTGCAGATTACTGTGCCTCCTATACTTGTGTTATCAGGCTTCCTGGATTCTGATTCATTTTTTTTTCTCTTCCCTGCACCGCTATTATATTTTCACTCTGTTGTAGTTTGCTTTATTTTTTTTCCTCTTTTTAGTATTTTCTTTTATCTCAGGATGATGAATCCTTCTTGTTTATCCTTGTTAGATTACTTGACCTTTCCAGTATGGAATACCTTTTGACTAACTTACTTTGCGTAACATACCTCTTTCTGTCTCACTTTCTAACTTCTCAATGTTCTTACTCACCCCAACAATGCACACATTCAGACACATGCATGCTCATATACGTGTACACACACATACACAAGGCATTATGGTTTCAGTCCTGATCCAGACTTCCAAGAGTTTTCTTTAAGTTTCACAGAGGATTTTTGTATGATTGTGACTATTAACCTTCAGTACTTTACTCTGCTTTTTTTCTTGTACCTAATTTTCACTTGTAGGTTTATATAGTTTTCTATTATTGATCATTGTCTGTTAGTGATACATGCAAATCCATGAAGTCATTGTATCATTGTATATTTTATTTTGGATTTTCATAAATGGGATACACAGTCAGATCTGTTAAGACAAATAAGAAACAGAAGTAAAAGGTTTATCAAAGCCATGTCATAGTATATGTGGATGGAGAGTTTTGACAAATACCTAATTAAGTTGTTGCAGTGTACTGGGTGACATACAGTTCATAAAATGTGGCACTCTAAACTGTCTATCAGTGCTCCCATATATGTGATATAGAAGTGTACTGGTTAAAAGAGCAATTATGCAGTGTTTCATAATTAATATTCAACAAAGTGCACACTGACTTATCACAGCAATCAACATGCTTATTGTAAATCCAGCATTACTCACAACAATAAGTTCAGTGGCTGTAGCTATTGAGAACAAATGCTACAGCTGCCATGTCACCTTCTCTTATAAGTAGCCAAAAGATGAAATACCAGAACCAACATGGTAAAAAATAGGCATGGTGAAAGACAAAAACAAAGCAAAGTACGTGGCCTGTAATAGCTGTTTGGGGCTCTACTTTGTCATTAATTGGCATGTATGTCAGTGTCGCTATTTGCCCTCAATTGATAGTTGCTTTTGTGTATGGTGTCCTTGCTTGCTTGAGGATTCCAAATTAACTGTTTATATTATTTTTTTCTCTCTCCATTGCTTCTTCTAGCTTAGGCTCCTGCCTATCCTGTTCTAACCCACCAACAGTGCCCTCCCAGAGGCTCTTGCAAAGGAACCCACAGAAAAGGACATTGCAAAACTAACAAAGAACTGATACTGCTCCCTGAGTACAACTCCTAAAAAAGACTTAAGCAAAGTATGTGTACTGCTTAATACCTACTAGTAATAATAGACATTCTATATCAGGTTGCGGTACACTTACTTACCAGGCTAGCCAGCAGCCACAACCCCTCTCTCTCACTCTGATTAACTAATCGTTGTCTACCTTTTTTATAATTACTCCCTCTATCCTGGTCCTTGATATCTCCCTCCTTTCCTTCTACCTGATATCCATCTTTCTGGGCCCTTACCACCTGAGACTGACTTGCCTCTAAGTGGTGCTCCTCTCCCAGGTCCACCCATCTGTCCTCTCTCATTCCTTAAACACCCCCTCTCTACCCTTTTAAAACCTCTTACCTTCTCCTACTGGCCTCCATCCATATATTCCTCCCTCTACTCCTTTCTCCCTCAGTCTTCCTCTCTCTCATAACCCACTGATAGCTTACCTTGACTTCCACTTCTACTGATTGTCTTCTTCACATTTCTTCTCCTTTGGCTCTACCCGCTCCGTCGCCTCTTGGCTCACTCTGCTCCCCTACCCTGCCCCCATTTCCCACCGCCCCCAGCATCTCTACATATATACCTTTCAGACTCCTCCTTCATACCTCAATCAACCAATTACTGTCCTCTTCCTTTACCCCTCCCTCCTTTATCAATTAGCCAATCTCAGCCCTCCCTTTTATTTTTTTCCCCTCCCTCTCTTCCTCCTCCCACACTACCCTTACTCCTCCATCAATCCTTCTTCTCTTACCCTTCCCTCACTACTCCTACTCCCCTCCCCTCGCCTACACCCTCTCATCTAAACTCCTCCCTCCCATTTACCAAATTATTACTCCCCTTCTTCCTCTTCACCTCCTCTCCTCTCAGACCCTTCTCACCCCTTCTCTTCCTTCCCATTTTCACCCTTTTTAACCCATCCTTTGTAAACATGCCCTCCAAAATTTTCACTACTACCCGGCTCCCCTGCTCCTTCTCATCTTACTAATTCCTCTTTATCATGCTACTTCCTTCTCTTTCAAATCTCCCTCATCCTGCCCTTCGCTTACACCATCCCTTACACTCATCTTCACCCTCCACTACTCAATCATTTCCACTACATATCCTCCTTCCTTATTCCACCTGAACTTCTTTACCTTTTCCAGCCCAAAGTCTTTCCCACCTCCACTGACATTTTTAAACCTAAACCACAGCTAATCCCTAGCATCACCCTATTGTACCAACCCAAAAAGCCAAAAACTGGTCCCAGAAATGCCATAGCCTTATCTGGAGATATCCACCCCAACCCAGGCCCCTGCCTCCAGTCAAACAACCCCTTCCCTCCCCCTTCCTCCTCTTCTACTAACACCCTTTTCCCACTTTCCGCTACCTCCTCTACTTTCTCTCCAAATACACTTAAGTTCTTCACCATCAACGCTCAAAGCCTCAACAATAAAACCCACCAATTACAAGCTTGGATAAACCATAATCAACCAGACATCTTAGCCATCTCTGAAACCTGGCTAAAACCTTATATTACTGACCCTGAAATCTTACCTTCAGGCTACCACATCCTTAGAAATGATCGCTTAAATAAAAAAGGTGGAGGCTCTGCTCTAATCTACTCTAACCATCTCTCTCTAATCCCTCTACAAACCCCAACCCCACAATTCAAAAATACTGAATTAACTGCTGGTCTTCTCAGATTGAATAGGCGTAAGAATATCTGCTTTATCTCCCTATATATCTCCCCAGGTGACAACATCTCTACCCTTGAAAATATTCTTCACTGGGCCTCAACCGAAATAAAATATGAAACTTACATTCTTGGCACGTAAATATAGACTGGAATAAAATCAACTCACCTTCTCCTTCTCTATCCATTAACCTATACAACTTCACCCAAGTAATCCATTCAACTACTCGTCCTAACAAAATCCATCCTCCTGGATCCATCCTGGACTGGATTCTAGTTTCTCATCCTACAAAATAATTCTCTCAGGCACCATCCCGATACTTTTAGTGACCATCTCCTGCCTTCACTCACCGGTCAGCTAATTCCACCCAATTTCATCACCAGTACATTCAAACTCGAAATCTCAGCAACTTTAACCCTACAATTTTCTCAAACACCTTCAAACTAATCAACTGGCAAACCCTTAATACTCTCCCCTTAGACAATGCTGTAGAACATTTCAACTCTATTTTCCTAGACACCCTAAATTGCTTAGCCCTCTAAGAAACAAACGAATCAAAACTAACTCTGCTCCTTGGCTGACAAAAGAGACTAAACAAATCATGCATCACAGAGACAAAGCCTGGAAGCACTATCAAAAAAACAAACTGTCTTCTTCCTTCCTCCAATACACCCAACTTCGCAACCAAGTAAAAAAACTAATCACTTTAGACAAAAAAAAATTACTATAGTAAACTGCAGTCTAACAAAAATAAGAACCCAAAACAATTTTGGAAATCAGTTAACTCCCTTCTACACCCTGGGTCCAAAAATAATCCCTGCCCAGACCCAAGTTTAACTGACGAGGAATTGAGTTCTCACTTCAACACCTTCTTCACAGAATCCATAGCTAATCTAACCAAAACATTCCCAAACAATAATCCATCTAACATCCTCTCCTCAACTCCCAATAACCTTAATAAATGTCTCTTGAATTTCCAGTTCAAACCAGTTTCAACCAGCTTCATAAAAGGCTCTTATCTAATCTTAAACCATGCTCAAATGCCCTGACAACATACCCTCCTCCTTCCTCAAATGTGCAGCTGAAGGTATTGCTCTCCTATTAGTATCCTGATAAACAGATCCTTAAATGAGTCATAATGCACCCAAACTCTGGCATTCAGCCTACATCCTACCTCTCCACAAAGGAGGCAAAACACCTCTATCTCTAATTTCCCCATAGCCCTACTCTCTCCAATATCTAAAGTCCTAGAAAAATGTGTCCACCACCAGCTTTTACCTTTCCTAACTCAGAATCACCTTCTTACTCCCACCCAACATGGCTTCCGCCCCGGCCATAGCACCATTACTGCCTTACTATCCTTCCTTGAAACAGTCAACCGAGCCCGAGACTCTGGACTCCTTGTATCCACAGTACTACTAGATCTATCCAAAGCCTTTGACACCATCTCCCATACACACCTACTCTTTCATCTCGCCAACCTTAATCTCTCCCCACATACTCTTTCCTGGTTCTCCAGCTACCTATCTGAAAGATCTCAAGCTGTCAGATGGAGGAACTCTACCTCTTCCTTTTTGCCCACACCAACCGGTGTTCCCCAGGGGTCCATCCTCGGACCCATGCTCTTCAACATCTTTATAAATAATCTACACTCTGTCATTCCTGACACCACAGTCATCCAATATGCTGACGACTCCACCTTAGTTTGTGCTGCCTCTAACTTTTCTGAACTCCAGACTAAAACACAAATAGCCTTTTCCACCACAGAGAACTGGATGCACCAAAATCACCTCTCCCTCAACTCTAATAAATCCAAAATTCTTATTTTACCCCTTCCAGACATTCCTCATTCTCTGACAAAGATTCCTTCAAAGTCCTCAGCCAAACCAACACTGCTATAGAAGTAGTGCCTTCTGCTAAACTACTCGGCATTACCATAGACGAACACCTAAAATTCGATCTCCACATCCAACAAAACATAAAGAAAACCCACCAAAAGTTAGGTATGCTCTACAGAAACAACCAATTTCTTTCCAACTCCTCTAGGCACACCCTGGCAATTACATATCTTCTACCCTCTCTTCTCTATGGAGCCCTCTTTTAACCAATCTGTCTATTTCCAACATCTCAAAACTTGAAACTTGCTATAATAAGATCTCTAAATTCGCAACCAAATCCAAAACCTCAACTCACCACTGCCTTACCCTTAGAGCTCTAAATTGGCTTGAACTTCCCAACCACCTGGACTACCTCCAACTAACCACTGCTCACAAACTAATATTTTACCCATACTCTTGCCCTGCCTTAATAAACATCCTTCCACCATACACTCCAAACAGATCTCTGAGATCTGAACACCAAAACCTTATCTCCATCCACAAACCTAAACGTCCTGCCGCCAACTTCTACTCTCCTTCTCTCTAGGTAAAAAATGGAACTCTCTCCCTCCTTCTCTTAGGACTATACCTAACTCCGACTCCTTCAAGACCCTACTTCTCAAATACCTGTCATCCAAATGGAAATGTTCCTGCTCTCACCAGATATAATTTCCAGGGATCTCTTCCTCTGCATGAGTTTGCTTTGGGCACATCTATGTATTTTTTTATATTTACTCTGCACTGTATTGCTTCATTATGTTTGCTCTTCTTGCACATTTTATGTAAATGTACTTCCTGACTGCTTGAATCTTATTCTTGTATTATACCATTAACTTTATGTAACCATGTTTCATTGTATTGCTTGTGGAGCTTTTCTCCCCGGGCCTCCACTGAAAATGGGCACTTCTTGGCCCAGTGGACTTCCCCGGTAATCAAACTGAAATAAATAAATAAATAAATAAATAAAAAAATCCAAAGTTGTGACTGGGACATCAGGAGTCCACAGGAATGTTCATGTAAACAGTAGGCTGCATATGTGCTAATGTTCAAAACAATTACATAAAACTACATTTACCATAGTGCATTGCACAAGCACTAGCATGAACATGTTCCATGGGTGTGCAGTGTATTATGAAGCTATCCACAGCCATGGAAGATGGCTGCAAAAAAAAAAAAAACGTAAGAGAGGAAGTTCCAAGACAGAATGTTGTTATTTATTTATTTTTGAATAACAGTATTGAAATTGTACTTATTTTACTGCCTGCACTTTAACAAAGTCATTTTTTTGGTTAAATTACCTGTTTAACTGTTGTAGGCAACACACTCAAGTGTGATAGCCATTTCTGTGCATTTAAAGTGTTTTTTTGATTGTATCTGCTTTATTTTCTGGAAAAAAAAAAAAAAATATATATATATATATATATATATATATATATATATATTTGTTTTCCTGCCTTTCTAAGCTAGTTTAATCCAGTTTTCAGGATAGTGCTGAATGCAGGGCTATGTTACAAGTTTCTGTGTTTGCCCATACCTTACTTGGATAGAAGGAAGTTTCTCTGTTCACTGTGAGAGAGGGAGCTTTGAGCGGCCTATCTGTCCCTGGAGGAGTGGTTTCAGCCCAGAAATTTGTAGTTTATTGTCCATTTTGGGCTAATTTCTATCTCTTTCATTTCCCTGCTATAAAACCCACATTTGCAAGGGTTTTGTGCTAGTATACAGCTCAGCAAGCTCCTGCCTGGTGTCCTGCAGAGTTCTACAGCAGCAGAGAGACAAAAGAGAGACTTTGAAGTGATTATCATTTTTCTGCATTTTCTTGCTGCCTTTAGCTAATTCCGCCTAAAAATGCAGATTTTCTAGAGTTTCTGTGATTTAAAAAGCTTGTTTCAGCTACATATTTTACTTATTTTGCTGCCAGCACTTTAACAAAGTCGTTTTTGGGTTTAAATTACCTGTTTAACTGTTGTAGACTATACACTTAAGTGTGATAGCCATTTCTGTGCATTTAAAGTGTTTTTTTGATTGTACCTGCTTTATTTTTTGAAAAAAAAAACAACAAAACAAAAAATATACTTGTTTTCCCACCTTTCTAAGCTAGTTTAGTCCAGTTTTCAGGTTAGTGCAGAATTCAGGGCTGTGTTACAAGTTTCTGTGTTTGCCCATACCTTACTTAGACAGAAGGAAGTTTCTCTGTTCACTGTGAGAGAGGGAGGTTTGAGCAGCCTAGCTGTCCCTGGAGGAGTGGTTTCAGCCCAGTAATTAGTAGTTTATTGACCATTTTGGGCTAATTTTCATCTCTTTCGTTTCCCTGCTATAAAACCCGCATTTGCGTGGTTTTGCATGCAGGGCAGCGCTGGTTAGCTAGGGTATAATTATTCCCGGCTCCACAAAGTCTACTCTACAATTTTTCCTTTGGAACTAGACAAACTTTCAACTTAAGCACTCAAATCATTCACTTCTCATCCCTGCACTTGCCCAAAACTCATAGCAAGGACTAATAAACATTAGCACTAGACCCACCTATACTGTAGAGAAGGACAAGGCTCTCTATTCAACCTTACCAGCCAATCAGTAAAACAGTTCACTGTACCTATCCAGGCATGTCCAAAGGGAAGTTTCAGGTGTACTCTCCAGTCCAACTAGTGAATCTGGGCATTTTGAGGCAATGTTACAATTACCTCATGTACACAGACAACCCTCTCCTCCTTCCACCAAACACTAATACATGCGAGAGATGCAATTAAACAGCCAAACTGGAGGCTAAGCTCTCTCAACCCAAGACTGAACCAGGCAGTCAAGAGGAGAAGGGAATTACTTGCATCACACCACCAGTCTCACATGGACCTATGAAACCAGCACTGGCAAAAAACACACATAAATACGCAAAAACATACTCGGATGCTCTAAATAAAAATATGCAAAAGCAGCAGAGACCTCCAAAGCAGACATCCAAGCAACCTCCACAAACCATGAAAGACATACTTCACAAAACCAGTGTGCCACACAATCACAGCCCTTAAGGCAAAATAACATACCCAACACACTAGCAATAAGTGACTCTATAGTCAGGCACACTGACATTCCACTCACTAGGCTGAACAAGGAGAAGGTTACTGTTAGTTGCCTGTTGGATGCCAGTATCCGCCACATAACACAAGCACTCAGGTCACTCCAGAACAAGTACAAATATGACTCTGTCATTGTCCATGTTGGTGTGAGTGACGTGAGCTGTACCTCCCTGGACTACATGAAAAGAGACATGGAGGAGCTCTCTGATCACGTAGCCCAGGCTGGTATGATCCTGACCCTTTGTAGTATCCTGCCTTCACCAAGAATGATACTACGGTATAGAGAAAAAATTATCAATTTCAACAATTGGCTAAGCTTCTGGTGTCATTCAAAGGGGATCCAGTGTCTGCCAGCCTGGGATGACATGCTCGACAACCCACGCTGCTTTGCTAGAGACGGCTTGCACCTGTCACCCTTAGGCTTTCGAATACTGGCCAAGGCTGTTGGCACTCCCGTAGTGCCTTTTTTAGGCAAGGCTCAAAAGACAAACCCACCGCCATAAATAGCACAAGTAACAAAAAACTGAGGGTAATGCTGCTCAATGCCAGAAGTCTAAACCTCAAAATGCACGCACTCGAGGCACTCCTCGGTATGGAGAAAATCGATATATGTGCAGTAACTGAAACCTGGTTTAAATCTCCAGAGAGCACCCTAGCACTACCAGACTACAACTCATATCATACATTTCGGCCACAAAACCCAGACCGAAATACAAAAGGTGGGAGAGTATCCATATTCATCAAGGATACCCACACCTCCAGGTTAGTGGCATAGCACAATGCTTCAGAGATCATCCACATGCAACTAACAGCGGGCAAAACTGCTACTCAAATTATAGCTTGCTACAGATCACTCACCATGTCCTAGGACCCCCACTCTGCATTCCTGGAAACACTTTGAAACATAAAGGTCCTACCAAACACCCTGATATTGGGTGATTTCAATTATCCAAACATTAACTGGGAGAACTACTCAAGTACGAACTCCCTAGCCCAACATTTCCTAGAATTTATAAACTCAAACACCCTGGATCAACTGGTTAACACCCCCACCAGAGGTGACAACATATTGGACCTGGTCATCACCAACATGGGCGACTGGTGTTCCACACCAGAGGTCAACCCCTTGCTGGTTAGATCTGACCATAAACTAATCACTCTGGATATCCACATTCCACTACCACCCCCGGTCAAAAAAAACACCATGAAAAACTTTTCATAAGCAAACTTCATGTTACTTAAGACTGAGATGGGAAGTTTCAAAGCCCCCATGCTAAAGGATAACGCTGTCCAAGTTACAAAATCCTTTACTAATGCACTCTATGGGCACCTACAAGAATGCATGGATCGTGATTTCACAAACAAAACCAAGACTCATACCTCCAAGAAAAGGAAACCAGTCTGGTGGACCCCTGCCATAAACAGTCTATACAATAGGAGGAATCTAGTACAGAAAAGAGTAAAATCCCAAGAAGGGAAGACATCCCTGATCAGTATCAGCAAGAAACTACATTCCCTCATAAAATCATCCGAGGCTACCTTCAAAAGAGAAATTGCCATGGACTCCAAAGATAACCACAAGGCATTCTTTAGCTATGTCAAGAATCTAAGTGGCAATTCTCAGATCTGCTCGGAGTTAGTGCAGAATGGTGCAAAATACACTGAACCAACCAATATAGCCAACATCCTGGCAGATAGGTTCAGTGCAAATTTCACCCTCAAAAGGGCCCATAACTATACCAGAAGAATGTAGTGCTCCTGAAATCACAGACACTCAGGTTAAAACAGCCCTTTCCAAAGCCAAAAACACAGCATCAATGGGACCGGATGGTGTCCCAGGCTGCATCCTACATGAGCTCAAAGATGAACTAACCCCTCACCTAAACACACTGTTTAAACTCAGCCTCTCCACAGGCTATGTGCCCACAGAGTGGCGCACAGCAATGGTTATTCTGCTCCACAAAGGTGGAGCCACAACGGACCCTGGGAATATTGCCCTATAAGCCTGACTAGCTTGGTCTGCAAAGCTATGGAGCGCATCATCATGGATCTCATTAACAGAGACATTGGAAACCTCCAAACACTGGATCCAACCCAGTTCGGCTTTGTTAAAGGCAGATCATGTCTCCTAAACCTGGTGGACTTCTTTGAGACAGTTACCAAGGCTATAGACGAGGGAAAGGTGGTCCACACAGCCTACCTAGACCTCACAAAGGCCTTTGACACTATTCCCCACTCAGGTATTATAGACAAGCTCACCAGCCTGAACATAAACCCCTATGTCACGAGATGGGTTGCCAACTGGCTCACGGACAGAACTCACATGGTAAGAGTTGCAGGAGCTAGGTCTGAGTCTAAACCTGTTACAAGTGGCATTCCCCTAGGACCCCTCCTGTTTGGCATATACTTCTCAGAGGTACAGGTAAGCACAGGAGACGATAGCTCACCAAGTTCGCAGACAACTGCAAACTAGGGGCTATAATTGACTCTCTGGCTGATACAGACATCCTCCAAAAGGGTCTCACTGAGACAGATACCTGGTGTCAAAACCATGGTCTCAAGCTAAATGCCAAAAAGTGCATAGTCATCCCCTTTGGAAAAAACAAAGTACCCACAAATGACCACATAGGTGGTAGCCCCCTAAATACGGAAGACGTAATAATAGATCTGGGGACCCAAGTAGATAGTAATCTCTCCTTTGATAATCACATTGCCAAAGTGGTTAGAGAATCCTTCTATGTGGCCCACCTAATAACAAAAGGGTTTGCATCCAGATCGAAAGAGGTCATTGGGCCCCTCTACGCATTACTCATCAGAGCCATCATAGAGTACAATGCCCCATTTGGGATGTACCTTACAAGACACCTGCAACAACTGGAAAGACCACAGAAGTTCCTCACCAAGAGGATCACTGGTCTCAAGCAGATGCCCTATGCAGCTCAGCTGAAGAAACTCCAGCTGCACTTGGTTGCATACCACCTACTCAGAGGTGATCTCTGCCTGACATACAAGGCCATGTCCAATCCAGAATTGATGGACATGCTCCACCTAAAGAAAACCATATCCCCTCGAGCCACACACTCCATGGATCTAAACCTCACCACAACAATAAATAGGACATGCAGAGCTCCTCGCTAACCCTCTTCAAGAGAAACCTTGACGAGTGGATGGGAAACAGAAAGTTTACCCTAGGGATCACTTCAATGGCTCTGCTGGACAGAGGCACAGGGAACTAATCTAAGGGGGCAGTGAAAGCCAGCACATTCCAGCTAGACTTATAAATGCCTTTGGGCAGATAGCCTAGTACCTACCTATGAACCTATAAACCTATGAGCAATAATCAACTACCATGTATAGTTAATATTGGTTCACACACTCCTGGCTTACTAATCTGATCACTTGGGCTTTGCTCCTGTGATCTAAGCATGCCAGCAATAGGTAAAACCTGTGTTATCTGTATTCAGTAATTGATTATTGATAATTAGACAATGCTACTTAATTGAAATTCAACAATAGCCATGTTGACTGATGACAGCAATCAGTGGGCCCATTGTAAATCCAGCATTACTCATACAAATGAGTCCAGTAGCAGTAGATCTTGTGAGCAAAATCTACAGACACCATATTCTCGTCTTTACGAAGCAGAGAAAAAATACCAGTACTAACAGGGTAGAATACAAACTTCCAAGCTCCACAAAGCACATTAAACCATTAAAAAAGGGAAGTACCAAAAACTTTGAAAAGACTACTCCATAGTCACCACCATAATGTCAGAAGACATTAAATAAACAGTAAGATGCATCCAGACTCCTGACTCCTAAATAAGAAAGAAGGCATAAATCTGCATTGGAAGTGTGGTTACTTATTAAAAAAAAAGTGTATGCACCATAGGGAGAACTTAACATTTTAGTTCTGACCTCAGCTGCAATACTGGCATATGAATGATATTAATGCACTGAACTGGAGACTGATCTGCATCTGACAGTCAGTTCCTCTAATACTTTGCAACCAGTGTGGTTGCCCCCCCACCTTTGCCTCACCCTAGCTACATGACTGAATTCCATTAGCCATAATGCACTGTGCAGGTATTTGCACATACATCTTCCACACATGCGTAATGCGTTACAAAGCTGTCCTCACCTAATAACAATGGTGGCAAAAGACTACAGTTGTAAGAAATTTTGAAAAAGTTCTGAAATATAGTGCCATGATTTAAAAATGTAAGCAATTAATGAATGAATGAATTAATTAATTAATTAATTGATTGATTAATTAATTTATTTTTTTAATAATAGCATTGTAGAGGGGCATTGGGATGAATGCAGAAGTACTTTACTAAACAGATTTGGGTAGCAAAGGTCCTCAGTTATGAACTGGATTACATAGCATAAATTATAGGCTTGTTAATGAAGACCTAATTTGGACATATAAGTAGTCTAGAGATTAACTGATCCAGGCAACTGTATGCATTAATTTTGAAAAGCATATACATGCTACTAGAAATAATAAATGATTGATAAAATTTGATAGAATGTGTGGTTCTTCAGAAAGGACCTTTTTTCAGTGTCGATTAGGGAAGTGTTGGGACAAGATCACCCTACCTGTTAGACAGTTGGACATCTTGAATAGCTTCGAGCACAGCCTCAATTTATGCTATGGTGATAAGTTTTACTGTACTTCTAATTTGTGTAATATTGCTTTTGATGAAATGATAATTGAAATATTAATCAGTGATCAGATGCAATCTCTGCCTTGCATATAAGGCAGTCTTTGACCCTGCTTTATTGGAAATGCTTCATATCCATAAGTCAAATGGTACACTGGTTACTCGCTCTAATGGCATTAACCTGGTATGTGACATTAATAGAACCTGCTGGAAGGACAAATTTGTCTTCCAGAGGTTACCACAACTTTGGAACAGACTCTCATTTCATGTCAAGCAGAGCACCTCATTGGCCCTCTTCAAACCAAATCTGGACTATTGGATGGGTAACAGTAAATTCACCCCAGGGATTCCACCTATGTCCCTCTTTGATGGGGGTGATAGGTGCTGATCTTGGAAATAAGGGTAAAACTTGATTAGGCTTGTAAAGGCCCTAGGGTCATTAGCCAGTAACCTCCTATGATCCTCTGATTTCAAAGTTCATGTATCCTTCATCTGGGTCTCTCGGCTGTTGAACCAGGAAGCATTGTTATACTTGTTTTATCTTTCAAAATTTTAGAACCACTACTTTACATATCTTTATAAGGACCTTGTTTTTGGGGAAAGGGTTTTATAACCATTGCCATTTATCGATTCTTTTGTTTTATTCACAAGGCTGTCCAGATGAGCAGAGCCCATTTTCAGTTGGGACCCAGAGGAATATTTTTACAAAGTTATTATACGTACTATAACCATAAAGGAAATCCATAATCAAACAATTATATATACCATGCAGCTGCAAATAAAATTTGAGGCACTCTTTTTTGTAGTATCTGTGGATTACACAGAATGCATTGCATGCTTATTAGCCATGTTTTTTTTAGTTAGTCATTCCTGGAATCAGGGTTTAATATAACTATGAACTACAGAGAAAAAATTACATGGCATCCCAACTCTAGGCAGTTCAAACCACTCAAATGTTTATTGAAAATAAAGTTAAGTGCTTTTGATTCTTCAGAACTAAAATCAGATAAAAAAATCCACATTTTTAAACCCTTAATAGTCCTAATTAACAACCGATGATCAACATTCTCATTACAATTAAAGGAACAATTGTTTAAAAAATATATATATGTATAACTACTTACATCTATGTGTACCATTGTATTTATCACCTTGGCGTGATGAGAATGGCTGAATACCTTATAAAACTCTAGTTATACATGTTGACCATATTCCATGGCTGTGCTGATTTCTGGGGCCAACATTTGAACTGCCATTAGTTCACAGCCTCCATCAATGAATGTATATTGAAGTTTGCCAATCCATTCTAGTCTTTTGTGGTCTTTAGAGAATAAAGTAATTAAGCAACACTCAGAATAGTTTTGAGAGCATTCTAAGGAGGCTAGTAGGTTTCTTTAAACAGTTTTATATAGTTGCCTATTCTCATTGTATTCATGAGTTAATAGTGTATATAGATTTTCTTAATTCATCTGCTTCTATGGAGTATTGTATACAGTTCTTAAGCATAACACCAAGATACTCATTTAGAAGAGTACATAGATCTTTACTCATTTTATTAGTAGACATCCTGTCAATCACTTAACTACTCTGAACCTTGAAGTTGCTGATATTCTCTCTCTCTCTCTCTCTATATATATACATGTACTTCAAACTTCACTTGTACAAACCTACTTGTTCGAAGTACTGAAACTTTGAAAACTGACTACAGAGATCACAATAAAGAATATTCACTTTTCCTCGCTGTAGTGCGATCTCACAGTTGGTATATTTAAGTAGAGGTGTGGGGGGGCACAGCCCCCCACATGGAGGGTACAGGAGGGCTTGCCTCCCCTGCAAAAGCATGTTTTTGTTATATATTTTTTATTTGTGAGGTGATTGGGTGCCTAGACTTCAGCAAAAGCGCACTTTCATTGAAGTGCACTTTTGCTGAAGTGGGGTTCTACTTTTTGTTTTCGGTTAAGTGACAATTCGTTGTAAAGTAGTAGACCTGTATACATATATATATATATATATATATATATATGTGTGTGTGTGTGTGTGTGTGTGTATATATATATATATATATATATATATATATATATATAGAGAGAGAGAGAGAGAGAGAGAGAAAGTAATTAAACCCTGCCCTCAATTTGACGTAAATATAAGTGTTCTCTCAAAGCGTAGGGCAAAATAATCTACAAGTGTTTTAAGAAATGTATGGCCTGCAACCTAAATGAGGCCATTTATTTAAATGGATAGTGGTCCTGATGAAGGGAAGTTGGTGTGTTTAGATGGCATGCCTTAACCTCTGTTGTCATATGATGCTGGACTCTGAGTCTGCATTATACAAAATACAATCACATGCCATTGTTAATACTTTGAATGTTTAACAAGACACCTGTTACAGTTTTTATTTATGTTTTTGAGTCACTTTTTAGGGAAGTCCAACTGAAGAAACCTGTTCAATCAAATGGGTGAGCTCTAAACTGTTTTGAACTTGACTTTAGTTAATCATCTTCAAGTTGGTTATATTTGTTTAGGGGCACAGGGAGCTTTAGGGGGCTTATCCCACATAGAATAAAGTGTCAGTGGTTATTTGTTTGACTGAATGGGTTCACCTGTGTGGGTTTCATGGAAAATGACTCACATACATAAACTTATCCTACCACAACACACAAACCTACAGTCTAGCGGATCAGTATTTAGACATACGCCTTTGGTACTGCAAAGACCAACAGGATCTGGGTTCTATTGCTGCACTAGGTACTTAGATTTATTTTCCATTGCTAAAACTGCAATGTGGAAAAAAGGAAATGTTGTACTCCTGTAATGCCATCAACTGGATTAGACATTAAACTGAGGTTTTATCTGCCTGAGTTGGTGTAGCTTGGGTGGTTGTAAAAGATCGCAAGGCATTTATTGAGAAGAGTAGTGGAATTTCCATGGTTTCATGGCCACATTTCCCTAGTCACTAAAATATCCTCAATCCCCATGAAAATAGGCCATACCTACTGAAACTATCCCTGTCAACAAAAACAAATAAATAAAAAATAATATAGCTAGTATACATGTTTACATAGCTCATGGTCATTTTCTACATGAGTACATTACTCTTCACATTGTTTTGAAGTTGAATTCACATTTTTCATATTTTTGACAATAATAATAAAGTCAAGTAGCTTTTCAGTTAAAACATAGGAAAGTAATTTAGAAGAAGAGGGAGAGTTAAGTAACATACCTGTTCTACTCAGATACCCCCCCAGTTTAGTTTGTTTATATGGGACTTATTTTTAAACCATTTCTCCTTCAAGACTATTTATCCACATTCCCAGGCATCATGCCCTGCAGCTTTTGTAATTTCTACTGGCTGTCTCCTTCAGGCATCTACTGTTCAAGCACTGAAAACACACTCTCTTACCTTACTCTTTGCCTGCTCTTCAGCTGCATTATATGCTATCCAACCCCAGAGATTCTTAAAGGAAAATCCACCCTGTCCTACAGTTTAACTCAATGCTTAGGCTTCTTTTCTCCGTACAATATGGTTCCAGTATTGTGCAAGTACCAGAAACCTGCTTGTATTTTTTAAAATTTAATTTCCTTGCATTGAAATCAAAGGAAGGGAAAGCCCACCTACTTTTTTTAAGCTTGACTTCTCACATACTTTTAAAGGAATTCATCTTTGCTTGTATGACATCATAGACACAGTTAAATCTGTAGTTTACGCTGTCAGGTACTGCTGAAAGTGTTAGATGGGCAATTTTTTCTGTTAATTCAGAATCACAGCAGCTGATATAAAAAGGCAGAAAGCTGTGTATAGATCAGAGTTTAAAGTGTGTGTCCTTGTATCTTTAAAAAGCATGTGAGGTTGTACATGCATGTATATAACTCGCATATGTGCACAAGCTTAGTGCCATTTTGAAAGAGTAGCTAAAGCATGCATGGTTATAGTCATTAATTGTGTGTAAGTTACTTAAGTTACAGTCTATAGTCAACAATAGTAATGTGTTTGTATACAGTAAAGCTGCTTGAACAAAACCCACAAAGATTCATTTATCCGTGTCCAAACACAAAAGTGACATGGTGTCAGAAGTGGGATGGAAAAGAGAAGAATATTCCAAGCCATGAGATGTAAAGACAACAGTGAAGGTAAAACTGAGAGAAAAGAGCAGATACATAACCAGAAAGAAACAAAGGTAATGAGAAATAAAATGAATTATTTACTAAATGCGAAAGACAATAAAGGGGAATTACAAGGGCACAAACTGCATTGTCAGGCAAGCGGAAAATACGAAAAGTTTGTTTACTAAAGAAAATAAAAGTATTTGATAAAACGATTAAATTTAAAGCAAAATGAGTATGTTTAAAGCAAAAAATGAGTACGTTTAAAGCAAAACATGTGTGTTTGAGGCAAAGTTAGGCATGTTTAGAGTAAAACGTGCACAAGAAAAGTACATTGAGCATGAAAAGGGCTTAAATGTGCAAAATGATTACAATAAGAAAAGAAAATGGCATATTAAGCAAAAATAAACGAAGGCGACTGCATGTGTATGGGCAAAGTGCTGCATTTGGGCATATCTCAAGTATCTCAAAGTGTGTAAAAGGGCTTAGATTGTGTGCATATTACTGTGCATGTATTTTGAAAAGTTAATTGTGTGCAAAGTGCAACTATTTCATGCAATCCAGTCAAAGTATGGCTTTGTGCAGTGCAGTGGTGCAGCAGTAGTGTTGTCACCTCACAGCAAGAGATTCTCAGGTTCAATTCTCAGCTTGGGTGCCTTCTGTGTGGAGTCTGCATGTCCTCCCTGCATTCATTTGAGTTTCCTCCAGGTACTCCAGTTTTCTCCCACTTTACAAAGACATGCTTCTGGAGCGTGTCTCCCTGGGCCTCCGCTGAAAATTGGCTTTGTTCCAAGTTGGACTTTCCCAGTTAACAAATGTTAAATAAAAAGTTTTGAATAGTTCTTGTGCTGGGTGTGTCTATTCACAAAGTGCCTAGCATGGTACCACCATTCTGGATCATTTCAGTGTGCTGTTTGCAGTTATTCACAAAGTTCAATTACTTCAAATGTTATTGAGTTTTGGGCAACACATGTTCGCATTGTGCAGTTGCTTGACATGTTTCTTACACTGATAAGAGGTGTTTTGTTTTCTTGCATAAGATGACATTACAAGAGTATTACAGTGCTCATGAGTTATTCAGTCACATTGTAAAGTTCTCGAATATTTCTTAGAGTGACGACTTTAACAAGTGATGGTGCATGACTTTAGCATTTCTGCCTTTACCGATAGTATTCCAAAAGCATCAAAAAGCCTGAAAAGTAATTTCGCAAAGTTCAGTAAAGTACCAAAAGCCCAAAAGTTATTTTTGCAAAGACCAGTTATTCGAAAGTGCTACGAGTTCGTTCATCCGCATAATTCCAATGTCCAACAAAAATAGAAGTTCAGAACACAAAGGCATTGGACAAGTTCTGTTTATGCCAGAAACTTCTGTATATGTGTATGTGTATTTATTCATGCCTATTTGCAAAACCATTTCACTGGTATGTGTTAATATGGCAGACGGATTTCGAAAATCCCTGCTACTTGTGTTTGATCAGAATATTGCAGAGAATTGGAGGATATTTGAGCAAGAGTACAATATTTTCATACAAGCAGCTTATGCAGATATAGATGCATGCACCAGGGCATTCATTTTGCTAAACCTATGAGGGTCAGAGGCCATAGAAAGAGAGCATTTATTTGTGTATGCACCAACGATGTATGAAGGAGAAAGTGCAGACCACCATATTGTCATATAAGCTGAATCAAGGGAAGACACGGAGTGTTTGAAGCACAAGTTTAGAGAAATGTGCAAACCCCAGATGAATATTACGTTAGAGAGGCATTTGTTTTACACAGGAGATCAAAAACCAGGGGAAACATTTGCGGCTTATATAACTACCTTGAGAAACAGAGCTAAGATGTGTCAGTTTGGTGATCTGAAAGATGAATTGATAAGGGACAGGCTTGTATGTGGTATTAATAGTGCTGCTGTGAGAAAGATTCTGCTTTATGACAGTGATTTAATGTTGAGTAAAGCCATAGAGATTTGTCAAATCCATGAGGTGATAGAAAAACATACAAGTATGCTTGCGAGTGAGAAAAGCATGGGTTCAGCTGGCTCCAGAGCAAATGTCGACAGTATGCAACACATGACAAACAAGAACAGGCCTAAGTATGTGGCAGCTACAGGATTTCCAAAGAAGCCATGAGGTTTTCTAGAAAGTTCCAGGAAAAGTGCAAGCTCCAGTGCCAGCTTAGGGCAACAAAAATGTGAATCAGCAAAACCCAAATCAAGCTTTATTGTTAATTGTCGAAATTGTGGTGAGAATAATGAGAATAAAAGAGAGAAGTGCTTAGCATTTGGTCAACAATGTCACAAGTGTAAAAAATGGAACCATTTCCAAACATTTTGCAAATCAAGTAAGCCTCATGCAGTTGTAAAGAAAGGTCACACAAAAAAACAAGTTGATCTAGTACAGCCAAAACAGCCAGCTTTCTATGTAGATGGTGTATCATTGCTTGGTGAAAGAGTCGCAGTGAACATATTAAAAAGAAGTGAAGTGTTTTGTATGGTCCACATTAATGAAAAATTGACAAAATTGACATATGCAAAAGTGAGAACTAACTAACAGCTCAATGTAACCAGTAGTGTGAGACTTGTTGCTTATGGAGGTGAAGAAATTCAAACCGAAGGTTCAGTGATACTTTCTTGTTATTTGGCTGAGAATTGTTACAACTTATTATTCTGTGTATTCCGAAGACCAGTGCAATCTTTATTGGGTCTCAAAGATATTTTAAGAATGAATCTGCTTTCTTTTGCTAAAGAAGTTCATCATGCAACTTATTATTCTGTGTAGTCCGAAGACCAGTGCAATCTTTATTGGGTCTCAAAGATATTTTTTAAGAATGAATCTGCTTTCTTTTGCTAAAGTTCATCATGTGAGTGCAAGTTCAAGCTCCAGTTTCTCTGAAGCCATTTTCTCAGATTATGCTGATGTTTTCAATGACAAATTGGGCAAACTTCCAGTTGTGTACTCCACGAAGTTAGACCCAGAGATCACTCCAGTAGTCAGATCAGCAAGTAGAGTTCCATTAGCTATGCAAGATAGAGTAAAAGCGTGGCTGGATAAAATGGTGCAGCAGGGTGTGACTTGTCCATTCACAGAACCAACTGAATGGTTGTTGTCCATGATAGCCACTCACAAGAAAGGCTCAGATGAAATCAGAATATGCATTGACCCAAGAGATTTGAACATAGCATTAAAGATGATATCATCCAGTGTGCACAGCTGAAGAAGTTGCATTTCTAATACCGAATGCCACTGTATTTTCTGTTTTGGATGCAAAGAGTTAATTTTGGCAAATGATGCTTGATCGCAAATCCTCATTTCTAACTACTTTTGGTACACTGTTTGGCAGATACAGATTCCTAAGGATGCCATTTGGAATAAATTCTGCAAGTGAAGTTTTTCAGCATGGAGTGGAACAATTTTTTCTGGTTATCCTTGTGCCATAATAGTAGACAGTCTGTTGGTTGGAGGCAATGGTGAAGCAGAGCATAACAGAAACCTCAAGAAAGTTCTAGACAGAGCACGTGAAGTGAACTTAAAGCTCAATCCCCTGAAGTACAAATTCAGACTACCAGAAGTTAAGTACATAGGTCAGGCCATTTGTTTACAAGTACAGGCTTCAGACCAGACCCAACCAAGCAAGCAGCTATTTTAGAGATGTCAGCACCAGATAATGTACAAAGTTTACAGCATTTTCTGGGCATGGTCAACTATTTAGGTAAATTTATTCCAGACATCAGTGAGTTAACAGCATCTTTAAGAGAGCTAACATGCAAAAATGTTGCATGGCCATTGTTGGAACATCATCAGAAGGCATTTGAAGACCTTAAGCAGAAAATTGCCATCCCACCTATGTTAAGATACTGTGATGTGAACAAACAAGTTGTTCTTTCCTGTGATACTTCAAAATTTGGCCTAGGCACAGTTATACCATAGTGCCATTTTGAAGGAGCAGCTAAGGACTGAGCATGCATGATCATAGTCATTAATTGTGTATAAGTTACTTAAGTTACAGTCTATAGTTAACAATAGTAATGTGTTTGTATATAATAAAGCTGCTTGAACTGAGCCCTCGAAGATTCATTTATTTGTGTCCTAACACGAAAGTGACATGTTTTCTGGTGTTTTTATTATAGGGAGGTGGAGAATTTCACAATTCTCCTTCATAGCAAAACAAAGCAATTAGATCACTCAGGGATTTAAAGGCAGTTGCCACATTTTCACCTCTTTTGACAAATTTACATAAGCAGCAACACAGTACTGAAATGCTAAGCTTTAAATGTTGTTTATATGTAACAGTTTAAAGATACATCCCCCACATAATGCATGGACTCAGGTCCTTCAATGACAGGTACAAATATGACTCTGTCATTGTACATGTGGGTGTGAATGACCTGAGATGTACCTCCCTGGACAACATGAAAAGAGACATGGAGGAGCTCTTGGATTATGTAGCCCAGGCGCGTATGACCCTAGCCCTGAGCAGCATCCTACCATCATCCAGAATTATACCACAGTACAAGCAGAAAATGATTGATTTCAACAACTGGCTAAGTTTCTGGTGTCATACTAAGGGGATCCAGTATCTGTCTACCTGGGATGACATGATTGACAGACCTCGATGCTTTGCCAGAGATGGCCTGCATCTGTTACCCTAGGCTTCAGGATACTGGCAAAGGCTCTTGCCACCCCATAGTGCCTTGTTTAGGCAGTCTTCCACAGACCAAATTACCACCATAACAGCTACAAACAAATGCAATCTGAGAGTCATGCTACTCAATTCTAGAAGTTTAATCTCAAAATGCACTCACTCAAAGCACTCCTTAAAATGGAGAACATCGACATTTGTGCTGTAACAGAGACCTGGTTCAAGGCAGCAGAAAGCACCCCTGAACTACCAGGCTATAACTCATTCCACACCTTTCAGCCCCAGAATGTGGACCGAAGCTCCAAAGGTGGTGGTGTTTTCATATTCGTAAAGGATGTACACACCCCCAGACTGGTAGCCCAACATAATGCATCAAAGATACTTTAGGTGCAACTAACATTAGGTAAGACAGCAATTCAAGTCATAGCCTGCTATAGGTCCCCAACCATGTCTCAAGACTCACACTCCACATTCCTAAGCACCCTGGAGAATATTAGGGTCCAACCTAACACTCTCATACTGGGTGACTTCAACTACCCCTCCATTAACTGGGAAAACTATTCATGTACCAATACACTTGCCCAACGTTTCCTGGAATTCATTAATTCCATTGCCCTGGACCAGCTTGTTCTTACCCCCACTAGAGGTAGCAACATCCTTGACCTGGACATTACTAACATGGGTGACCGTTGCTCTACACCAACAGTCAACTCCTTCCTGGTTAGATCTGAGCACAAACTAATCACCCTGGAAATCCACATCTCCTCACAAAGGTAACCACCATGAAAAACTTCTCCAAAGCTAACTTTGGGCTCCTAAAAACAGAGGTGGCTAACTTCACGGCACCCATGCAAATGGAGAATAGTTGCATGACTGCTGAATCATACACCAATGCACTGTACGAACACGTACACAAATGCATGGATCTTGCCATACCCAATAGAACCAAGACACTCTCCTCCAAAAAAAGGAAGCCAATCTGGTGGTCCCCTGCCATAAACAAACTCTACAACAGAAGGAGGAAACCGATGCGGAATACGGTGAAGTCCCAAGACTGGAAAAACTTCCTTATCAGCCTCAACAAAAAGTTAAGATCCCTAATCAAATCCTCTAAAGCTAGCTATGAAAACAGAATTGCAGCATATAGTAAAGAAAGCCACAAGGTCTTCTATAGTTATGTAAAGAATCTCCATTGCAATATCCAGATTTGCTCTGAGCTACTGCACAATGTTACCTCCTATACCGAGCCAACAGATATTGCCAATATACTGGCTGAGAGATTCAGTGCCAATTTTAACTACCCCCCGAAGGACCAATCACAATACCAGTAGATTGCCAGGCACCCAGTATTACTGCTGTACAGGTTAAAACAGCATTGTCCTAGGCCAAGAATACAGCTTCTACGGGACCTGACAATATCCCTGGGTGTGTTCTACATGAACTACAGAGTGAACTGACACCTCACCTGTGTGCCCTGTTCAATCACAGCCTCACTTCAGGCTTTGTCCTTACCAAATGGTGCACTGATACAGTCACCCCTCTCCACAAAGGAGGAGTGACTACAGACCCTGGGAACTATCGCCCCATTATCCTGATGAGTCTGATATGCAAACCTATGGAATGCATTATCATGGACCTAATAAACAAGGATATAGGGAATCTCCAAACTCTGGATCCCACACAGTTTGTTTTTTTGTGAAGGGTAGATCATGCCTGCTCAACTTGGTCGACTTTTTTGAGTCAGTCACCAGAGCTGTGGGTGATGGCAAGGTGGTTCATACAGCCTACCTTCATCTGGCCAAGGCCTTTGATACCATTCCCAGGAATCACAGAAAGCTCACTAAGCTAGGCATCAACCCCTATATTACTAGGTGGGTTGCAAACTGGCTCACAGATAGAACCCACAGTGTGAAAGTAGCTGACTCCAAGTCAGATTGTCAACTAGTCATGAGTGGAGTCCCACAGGGTTTGGTCCTGGGTCCTCTCCTGTTTGCTATCTACTTCTCTGAAGTACAGGCCAACACGAAGGGACTCTGCCTGACAAAGTTTGCAGACGATTGCAGGTTGGGAGCTATTATCAACTCCCCAAGTGATTTTGACATCCTACAGAATGGCCTCACTGAAACCAGCGACTGGTGTCAGAACCATGGCCTTAAGCTCAATGCCAAAAAATGTGTCGTCATCCCCTTTGGGAAAAACCTGGCTCCCATGGATTACCGCATTGATGGTAGTCCACTGAACATAGAAGTCATTATAAGAGATCTGGGAACACAGGTTGACAGCAACCACTCTTTTGATCACCACATTGTCACTGTGGTCAGAAAGTCCTTCTATGTGCCACATTTCATTACTAAGGGTTTAGCTTCCAGAAAGAAAGAGATCATTGTCTCCCTCTACTCTTCCCTCATTAGGCCAATCATCGAGTACAATGCCCCATTTGGCATGTACCTCACTAGACACCTGCAACAACTGGCGAGGCTGCAAAAGTACCTCACACAGAGGATCCTAGGCCTTAAACACTTGTCCTATATGGACAGACTCAAAAAAACTCCAAGTATTCTCTGTCTCATATAGCCTGCTTAGAGGCACTCTCTGCTTGACTTACAAAGCCATGTCTGACCCAGCTCTGTTAGAAATGCTACATCTAAAGAAATCCCAATCCCATCCACACCACACTCTCCAGAGACCTTAACCTCATTCATAACCCAGAGACTGCCCATGCTATGGACTAGACTTCCCATACATGTCAAGCAGAGCACCTCGCTGACCCTCTTCAAGAGGAATCTTGATGAGTGTATGAGAAATAGAAAATTCATCCCTGACTTAACTCCAGTGGTTCTACTCGTCAGAGGCACTGAGAACTAAGGTTGGGTGGCACGATGCCAGGGTAATCCTATGGCTAGACCTGTAAAGGCCCCAGGGCCATTAGCCTAGTACACAACTATGAACCTATGAACCTATAACTTAAATGTAGGTTACGAGACTTTTTCTTGTAAAGTATCATCACATTTACCATTTTCAAATGACACACACACACACACACACACACACACACACACACACGCACACACAACAGAACTGCAGAAAGACAGTCAAGAAGCAACCCTGTTAACTAGGTGAACTGATAATGTTGATAAAAACGTCTTTTATGCTTTTTTGTGACATCATCCCAGAGGGGGCTGCATATCTGGTACACGCAGATCCATGGTAAGAGTTTCCAACTGACTGTGAGTCAGTTCTTACATTGTTAGAGTGCACAAGCATTTTGTGGTCTATAAAAAAAATGTCACCATTGATGGCAACCGTAATATACAAGTGAATTTACTTTAATGTACGTTTACTATGTACTCTTGCATTAAAAGTATTAAGAAAAGGAAATCAAAAGTACTTAACTGTGTTTAAATGCACACACACACACAGACACACACACACAAACATACACACACACACACATGCGCGCACACACTCACTCATGTTTTTTTACACATGTACTGTGTGTGTGTGTGTGTGTGTGTGTGTGTGTGTGTGTGTGTGTGTGTGTGTGTGTGTATAGATAAGGGGAAGATAGGTCGGTAGCTTGTGAGATATATATATATATATATATATATATATATATATATATATATATATATATGTGTGTGTGTGTGTGTGTGTGTGTGTATATATGCGTGTATATATGTGTGCGTGTATAAACACACACACACACACATATATATATGCTTGACAGAGGCACAGAAAAATGATAGGCATAGTTTTTATTCAAACTAAAGGGGTGGCGAAAGCCACATAACTATGGGCTAGGCTTATAAATGCCCTTGGGCAGATAGCCTAGTATGAACCTATGAACCTATGAACCTATATATATATATATATATATATCCAGTTTGGGTGCATACAATTCATTATTTATAATAAGCTTAACATAGTAGAGTTAAGCAATATTATAGGATCATAGGAAGTTACTAGGCTAATGGCCCTAGGGCCCTTACAAGTTTAGCCAAGTTCTACCCTTATTTCCATGATCAGCACCTATTGCCCCTATCCATGAGGAACACACGTGGAACCCCCAGGGTGAATTTATGGTTACCCATCCAATCGTCCAGACTATGTTTGAAGAGGGCCAGTGAGGTGCTCTGTTTGACATCAAGTGGGAGTCTGTTCGAAAGGTGTGGTAATCTCTGGGAGACAAATCTGTCCCTCTAGTAGGTTCTATTAATGTCACATACCAGGTTAAGGTCTTTAGAGCAAGTAACCTGTGTACCATTTGACTTACGGAGATACAGCAAGGCAGAGATCACCTCTGAGTAATCTGTATGAAACAGAATGAAGTGACAGTGATTTTAGATGATTCATACAGGACAGATCCTGAAGACCTAGAATTTTCCTTTTGAGGAACCTTTGTGGTCTCTACAATTGCTGCCATTGATGGAAAGGTATATACCAAAAAGGGTGTTTTACTCAATTATTGGCCTGATGAGAAAACAGTACAGGGAGGTTATAACTTCTGTTTTTTTTTTTTTCTGGAGGCAATGCCCTTACTTATGAGATGAGCAATATAGCATGGTCTTCTTACCACTTTGGAGACGGGTCTACTTCATAACATTGAAATTTCATAACGCTGAATTTCATAACATTGAGACCAAAACATCTAAATCCCAAAACACTGAAAACCCAAAACATTGAAAACTCAGAAGATTGAAAGTGTGTTTCATAACATTGAAAACTACAATGCAAATAACATCCTCTCCACCTATAACAACACCTAACAAATACACTTTCTACTATGTTTCTGTAGGGAGGCAAGCCCCCCCTGTACCCCCACTCACACCCCACGTAAATTAAATATACCAACTCCAAGATCATACTGCAGTAGAAAAAAAGTTAATTTCCTAACCTCACTGTATCACAGTCACCATACTCTGAGGTTAGGAAAGTGTGTTTGTTAGTTAGGTGTTGTTGTAGGTGGAGGGGATCTTATTTACTTGTGCAATGTAGTTTTCAATGTTATAAAGCACACTTTCAATGTTCTGAGTTTTCAATGTTTTGGTTTTTCAGTGTATTGAATTTTTGATGTTATGGTCTCAATGTTATGAAATTCAACGTTATGAAATTTCAGTGTTATGAAGTAGACCCGTAGAGACATGGTGGTCAAAGGTAAGGTTGCTGCCAAACTGTGTGCCCAGGTCTCTCACCAACGAGTACATACTTAAGGTGTCTAGTAAATGTTGCTTAATGTTTGCAGACAATTGCAGGTTGGGAGCTATTGTACATGCAATCACTGTCATGTCAGTATTTTTTTTTTCTTTGTATCTAAGTGCATTTATTAAGCCACGGTGGTGCAGCGGTTAGCGTTGTCACCTCACGGCAAAAGTTTCTCCCATTCAATTCTCGGCTAGAGTGCCTTCTGTGTGGAGTGTGCATGTCCTCCCCATGGTCGAGTGATGTTAAAGACATGCAGGTAGGTGTGAGCATGAATAGGGTTGCCTTCGTTGATGGTTGGGCATCGGGCTGGTAACTCTGCACCGTAAAATCCCCTGCCAATCATGAGCGGACTAGAGTTCTGCTGTGGCGACCCCTAACCGGGGAAAGCCGAAAGATATTTTATCTAAGTCCATTTATTACTTGTCATTATATTTGCCAATGTAGCCTGAGCTGTGGATGAAAAAAGTCCTGGCACCAGTTCACTTTCTTGGTTACCACACTATAAATAAATATGAAATAGAAAAACATGAAAGAAATAATTAAAGAGCTAGTAAAACACATTTTAATTCTGCATCATTCATGAGAGAGAAAAAACTTCGCACTGAAGGCATTGGTAAGTAGCAGACAGACATAGTTTGGAGTCCTACAACTAGCCACCTGTAAATGAACAGCAAGGGTAATTTACTGCAGTGAGAGTTTTCACACCTCAGCATGAGAGTGTGGGGGAAGGTTTGTCAATTCTAACAGAACGACAAAAATCCCATTACAAAAGCCTGCTATTTACCCACTTTCTTTTTCTGGAAGAAGCTAACAGCTATTTTTAGCATAGAACAAGGTCTGACAGACACATAAATGAGGCTCAGTCAGGGAAATGTAAAAGTAGCTCTGTTACAGAAGGTGTGCTTAAATGACAGTGCTTCGCAGTCCTGCCATTCTGTCTTAATGGCATGAGAAAACAACACCACTTCCTTATGTCTAGCATGACTCATATAAAGAGGACTTGAAATGTATTCTGGAAAGAAGGAATGAAAGCGAGAAAACAAGATCACATTACAAAAGCAGGCCCCATCATCCACCATTTTGAGGGAAACACATTAAAATTGTAAAAGAAGCACTTGGGGTGGTTTTGAGGCATTAAAATAGCTCAGAAAACAAATATACAATGAAAAAACATGTTTTTGAGTTCTAAGGTAGAGTTTTCCTTAAAGGCACATATGTCCCTTGAAGTCTCTGTAATATATTATTTGTCTTTTCGGCTTTTCCCAGTTAGAGGTCGCCACAGTGGAACTCCGGTCTGCTAATGATTGGCAGTTGTTTTTTTATGGTTTCGAGTTGCCAGGCCGACACCCAACCTTCAACAAAGGCATGCCCATTCAATGCATGCCTTTCGAATGCCCACTTGACCGCGGGGTGGACATGCAGACTCCACACAGTAGGCACTCCCAACCCAAGCCGAGAATCGAATGGGAGAACCTCTTGCTGTGAGGCAACAATGCTACCGCTGCACCACCGCGGAAATAAATGTAAAAAATGTTGGAGTATTATTCTAAAAAAATTCTTTCAAGAACAAGCTTTATAACTCCAGACACACTTCTAGAGAGCTCTAAGCTCTCTGAGTTGTTGTTTTTTTTGTACATATAAAACATACTAGTATGAAAATAATATTTTAATTTTATTTCATTTTGTTTTGTATACTGGAAAGTATCTAGCTGAGTAATTGGAAATTCTGACTGGAGTCCCAGGAAGAAAAGTTCCTGTTTATGCATCATTTATAGCATCGTTGTAAAAAATGTAACTGTACAAGTATAGTTGAAAGACAGTATAACACATATGAATTAACATATGGTACTTATACAGTTATTCAGTTCAGAATTCATAGTAAAACTTCCTGTTTTAAATATGTAACATAAAACAGTGGACATCTACATTACACATCTGGATATTTACTTTAATTAGAACATCATGTATATGCTGTATAGTGCTGCTTTATAGCAGTAATAATGCTATAAAGTGTGATAAGTAATTTGGAAGATTGGGAAAGGGAGTAGCGAGTGAGGAGGTAATGGAAAAGATTGGAAGCTGAGGAGTTCTGGTGAGGAGGATATGAGAATATCTTGCCCAGTTTGGAAAGTGAAAATTAGAGTTGGTGCTATGTGATGTAATAGTTATCAGTAATGATAAATGCTGCTTAGTTAATGTCTTTAATACCTTGAATGTGGGAGGTGGGTACATGTATTAACTTCCAGAAGTGAAGAGTTCCACAGCATGGGATTACAGTAAGAGGTGATATCCTTCCAATCGGTGATGGTTTTAGTGATAACTAGAGAAGTTGTATACCCTGACCAAAGGTTTCCTTTGGACACATTCTTCGTAGTTATTAGAATTAATGAAGAGCATTTATCTTTGTATAGGTATTATGAGCTATAGAGAGATATGATGGGATTCTATTATTAAATGCTCAACTTCTCCATCCTTTTTCTCCCTATTTTTCACAAGCTAAAGCTGAAGCCAGGGCCAGCCTGCTCCATTCAAGCTCACTCCGCTTCCCTACCCTATTCCCACCCAGCCCCACTTTCCTTCAATTTATATTTATCCAAGCCATGCCCTCTCAGTTATCTGCATGTTACCAACTGCCTCCCACAAGTCTCCACACCCATAGCCCACCTATTGTTTCCAATCACTCCCTCACTCTTACTTCTAGCCAATAAATAGATCTCTATCCACTCCCTCCTAGTATATCTACTCCTAGCCAATCGGAACTTCTCCCAGTTACAAAAATAACCCCACCTTTCTCTCATCCCCAGATTTTCTCCTCTCCCTCCCATATTCAAATATTTCAACACCTATCATGCTATCTCAAATCACCATATCCAATACATCTTCAATTGTAATTATAATACCCTTACTCTCACTCCTCTTCCTAACTTATCATTCTACTTCCTATCATACCACATCACAAATTATTGCTCCCCTACACTTCCTATAAATCCAAAACACTATCTCTCCTACACAAACATTCACATCTCAGCACACCTTTTCAATAGCACTAACTCCCAATTCTATACTTTTAAATATATCCAAACCCATACCCATTTAACTAAACTCAAATCCATCCTACTCTTCTCTCTTACTCACATTAAACCCCAGTCATACATACACCCTAACCCAGGGCCCACACATATCTACAGTCTCTGCTCACAATCTCCCCTAGTACCCACCCCAAACTCACCAAATCAAAACTTCATCAGTCCACCTCAGAATCCCCCACTTCCAAAATACAGAAACTTTGACCTATTGATAACTAACATCACCCTCAAAAGCATCACAAACAAAGTAAATTAATTCCATGCTGCCTCGACCTTTACTCCCTAGACATAGCTGTCATTACTGAGACTTGGCTAAAGCCTTGTATCAAAGATGAAGAGATTCTAACCAAAGGTTATAACATTATTAGACATGACAGACTGAACAAATGGGGTGGAGGCATTGCTATCATGTTTAAAGACTCCCTCCAACTGTGAAATGATAACTGCCCACCTAAAAATCATCTCCCAGAAAACTATAATAATAATCGCCACCAACTTTCCCCACTGGGAACAACCTCCCGATCATAGAAAACCTTCTCTCCTGGGCATCAGTATACTTCAGTCAAGAAACAATAGTATTAGGTGATTTCAGCCTAGATTGGCCTACCTGCACCTCCAATAACCCCTCCAGTTTTATCAACCTTTACTGTTTCTCCCAAACCATAAACTCTCCTACACGCATTGATAAACGCTCTAAAAAAGAATCAGTTTTAGATTAGATAATACAAATAGACTGTAATCACCAACAAAAACCTCAAAAACTAAAAAAAACAATAAAACAAATGAACCACATCAGCGTCAGAAAAATGGAACCTTAGTTTATTAATCAAAGGCTAAAAACTCATACACAGACTAAACGCTTTCACCCATAACATCCCATGCTTCATCAAAGTAATGAGTTAACAAAACCAATTTACTTAAATACAGTGCACCTGTCATGTGATCACCATTTAAAGCAACTGGCTTAATTTAACCCAACACAAATTCCCCCTGTTGTTAAAATAACTTAAACATTAATTTTTATATATAACCTTCATAAACATTCATATATAAATAAAGACATAAAGTTAAAAGTGAGAATATTTATAATACTAACAACAATTAAAACATATAAAATTCATATTTGTTGCGCCCTAATTTTCAGAATACTTAATATGAAACAAAAGTCATTTATGCCAGGATATTCCCTGGTTTTCAACCTTATTTGCCACATAGTTTCCTTAACCTCTAAGAGGTTTTTAAAATCACCCCCCCATGATCTTAACTTACTCTCTATAATAAGAAACAAAAACCTCTTAAAATTGTCACATTTTGTACTGTGTATAAATAAAGCTTATGTTGTTTTTTTTTTTTTTTTTTTTTTTTTTTTTTTTGCTTTTCATGTCCTTCACATGTTCTGCTATTCTTTCCTTTGTTTTCCAAATAGTTTTCCCAACATAAAATGCTGGGAAGCTCAGGCACTTGGCCACATAAACAACCATTCTGGTGTTACAGTTACGATGACTGGGGCATTGAATGTTTCTACCGAACCCATTAATAGACACATAGCGGCTGTTGTTAATATACTTGCAGTATCTACACATACCACACATGTTCATTTCCGATTTATAATTTACGACGATCTTAATTTTTGTTTTTCAAGTATCATCTTCAAGTTACACCCCCTGCTGTATATGATCTGTAGATTATCTCCCAAGACTTTCAAGACATCAGGGATAGTTAATTGCCACACATCATTTAATATATCCATCATCGTGGGTGTCTCTTTTTTTGTACTGTAGCACCATAACTCCCATTTTTTCATTAGTAGTTTTTTTCTTTTATATTTAGTTGTTGTGTTGATTTTAAGTTAGGGATAAAATTAGTATCTCATTTTTTCATCACCTCATTTCTAATCTTTAATAAGAATTTCAGTGGGTCCCCTCTATCTTTAAACATTCCAATTAAGATTACCAGTTCCTCCCTGAACTTCATATCATCATTCACCAACCTGGACAACATCACCCTTTACTACACTTTTTTTTTGATGGTAAGGATGACAACTATTATAATGCAGCAGGACATTAGAGTAGGTTGCCTTCCTAAAAATACTGGAACACAAAACGCCATTTTTTTATACAAAAATATGTCCAAAAAGTCAATTTCACTAAGATGGCATTTATAAGTAAATTTTAAAAATGGTGTAGTCTGGTTGAGGTAATCAGTGAAATAAGTAATCTCATCTACTTGCCCATTCCATAACACCAGTATGTCATCCAGAAATCACAAAAACAACACTATTTTGGACATAAAAGGGGAGGTAAAAACAAATTGCTTCTCCCATTCCACTAATACTAAATCTGCAAAAATAGGGGAACATTTAGCTCCTATGGCTACTCCAGATGTCTGATGGAAATATTATCCGTCAAAGTGTACACAGTTATTGTCCAATACCATTGACATCAGGTCCACAATAAAGTTCATCTTAACTGCATTCAAAGTCACAACATCCATAAGGCTGTCATAAAACATAGGCAAACCTACATCATGTGATATCACTGAAAAAAAGTTACATACATCAGTAGTAATAAAAATATAGTCCATTTTCATTGTAAAATCCTATAAAATCTCCAAACCGTGCCATAAATCACGGAGTACATGACTTTTATTGTTCAATGTCCCTTTACAAAAAAGGTCAATGTATGCTGCCAATGGTTCCGTCTTAGATCTTCTAGCTGATACTATGGGCCTAAATGGGGGAATATCCAAATCTTTGTGGATTTTAGGAATCCCAAAGATCGAAGGAATAATAGGATGGTCCACCGTGAGAAAATCAAGCTAATTTTTTGTCAGTTACCCCCTCGCACCATGCATCATAGAGCAGCCAATCAATCTTAGCATATGCAACATTTATTTCATTCATATTTTCATCATTCAACATATCATAAATTCTAGAGATATAGTCCAATTGTGACATAATTACCACCCCCTCACCTTTGTCCGACGTTATTATCTGGTACTCATCTGTATCTATCAACCTTTGCAAACACATCCTTTCTTCTTACAATAAATTATTGTTATTACAAGGTTTCTTTTTAAGCATTTTTCTAATTTTTCTATCACAATTTTGCTCAAATACAGATAGAGGGGTGTGATGGTGGAATAAAAATACTTTTCTTTCTAATACTAGAAATCTCATTCATCAAATTTTCTTGACCAGAAAAATACACTTTCAAGTTCAATTGTCTGGTGTATAATTTCAAATTAACTAAAGCCTTGGCTACATCTAGTTTAAAATCAGGCACAGATGAAAACATTTTTTTAAAAACACTGAAGTGTCCAGGTTCAGTTCTCAAATCACTGTAATTGTAAATATAAAAAAAAGTAATTTCTTAAAATATCCACCCCATTGTTCATTTCATTTAATTCCTCTCTCTGGCACTCCAGTTGCTGTTGTTGTAATAATCTCCCCCGCTCCTCGCCCTTCCATAATGTGGAGGCCTGTATAAATTCTGTTTGTAGTGATTCTGATTTGCCCAGTTTTTCAGGCATTCTGATCTCCTCAAGGGAGTTGGGTTCCCTCATTTCATCATACAGTCATCATCTTTATTTTTAACATCCAAGCCATTTGGCCTGTAGTTTACTTTAATGGGAGCTGGATAGACCTTTTTCTCTGCATAATCCTTTTTGTCTCTTTGGAGTTTATGCTGTTTTCTTACAACATTGTCCTTAAAAAATTTGTCCAAATCTAAAAACACTTTTTTTTTATATTGATCAATATTTATCAAAAAGAGCAAGTCTTTACAAGTACTAGTATTTAAATTATTTATATCTTTTTTGTAATTGCTGCAACGTATGCTCGTTGTTTTGTATAATAATCTACATAATGTCCATTCCAGTCCGATCAAATAGTTCCAATAATTCCAAGTGCATCGGCGATCCCACTTTGGTATCTACAGGAATCTTCCATAAGCACAACTCTTTAGGCACTTGCTGCAGTGATAATGAACAATTTAAAAATACATTATCCATTTGTAAAGACTTAAACTTCCTCAGAGCATGCTCTAAGGAATGTTGCTGCATGTTAAAGGACCCCACCCTTTCTCCTGATGCTCCAGAAAATCAAACTGAGGGGGTGGAAAATATTTTATTCAAGTTCATAACATCCTCTTCATTTTGTAAATTAAAACTTGGATCACAGTTACCAGTATCAGCATTAGTATTGTTAATAAGTGAGTTATCCAACATAGGAGTGTGTAGAGTCAATAAATCCAGATGTGTGGAATTAATGGTGTCTCCATTATTAACCTTCGATTGTAAATGCCCATTCAACTCCTGCACCAATGTGGTAAGCTGTACTAACAGTTGCTCCATCTTATAATAAAACGGTGCCGCTCAAAGACACTAACCAGTTTCTAAATCCAATAAACTGTATTGATCGACAAAAAACTCATAAACTAAAAAACAATAAAACAAACAAACCATGGCAGCGTCAGAAAAATCGAACCTTTGTTTATTAATCAAAAGCTAAAAACTCATATACAGACTAAGTGCTTTCGGATAATACAAATAGGCCCAACCTAATTTGTCAAACAGGTTGCCTACCAGACACACTCAGTGACCACTCCACAACCTTTTTTATTTAAGAAATGGCTTCACATAACCAATAACATCATATTTAAAGACATCCACAGCAAAAAGGAACTTCTTTCCCACTATATTTAATACACTGTTACAACAATGTGATTGGTCACCACTGAAACTCCTCCAGTTAGACCTTTACATGCAATACTTTAACAGTACATTCCTCAAAACAATTGATTACCTCACTCCCACTAGAAAAATTAATGTCAGTACCAAACAACTCCCCTGGTTATCTAGGGACACAAAACAGATGCTTAAACAAAGGGATAGAGCCTGGTCAAAATACCAAAAATCCAAAAACAAAGTCTACCTCACCTCATATCAACAACTGAGAATCCTGGCCAAAAACACATCAAATATGACAAAGAAAAACTTACCTCCAAACATGTCAACAACAGCACCAACATAAGCCACCAACATTTTGGCAGAGTATCAATCATCTTCTAAATCTAGGTAAGCCCTCTACCCCTGCTCCATCCACCAAAAATACTTCTGAATCCATAGCATCTCAATTTAATACTCACTTTATCAATTCTATAACCTCCCTCATAAACCACAGCACTAACCTAAACCATTTAGTTCCCACCTCAGCAGAACATAACCCAAACTCATTCTCATTCAAAGCCATACAAACCAACTGCATAAAAAATGTCCTAAACAAATTAAAACCCTGTTCTCTTACAGCAGACGATCTCTCTAGTGAGTTTCCAAGACTAGCTGCTTCATCCATCTCATATCCCAAATCTATTTTAATTAATCCCTCAGTCTCAGAACAATATGTTTCTCTCCTCTGGAAAATATCACTTGTCATCCCCTACACAGGCCTCATATACAAAAATGCATTCATCAGCAACTCCTTGACCATCTCATTAACTATAATCTCTTATCCATCTCCTAATATGGCTTCCAAACTAAACATAGTACTAACACAGCACTCATTAATTTCACTAACACTGTAAACCTCCTCAAAAAGTATGGTCAACTTGTCTCATCTGTCTTTCTCGATATGTCCAAAGCTTTCAATACCATATCCCACTAAATACTGCTCAGCAAACTAGCATCTTGTAACCTCAGTGTAACATCCGTGACTTGGTTTCATAGCTACCTCTCCAACATACAGCAGTCCACCTAATGGGAGAGCAAATTGGCCTTCTTCTACCCATCTCCATAGGAGTTCCCCAAAGCTCCATTCTCGGACCCCTCCTTTTCACCATATTCACCAATGAACTCAGTTCCTCCACCCAACTAGCCACTATCATTCAATATGCCAATGACACCTCTCTAATCTGCTCTGCCCTCTCACCCCAAGAACTACAAAAAACCCCACAAAAGTCTCTCCAAGATGCAGGAATCTACCTCACCAACCATCAACTCATTCTTAACCCAAATAAAACCAAGCTTATGGTCTTCTGCAATAAAAGAACAAAAAATAACCAACCCCCCCACCATCTACGCCTTCAATGGTACTAAAATTGAATCAGTTGAACAAACTAAACGTCTAGGTGTAACAATAAATGATTGTCTAAAATTTAACAAACACATATCACTAACAATGAAAAAAGTTCATATTAAACATGGATTATTCTATAGAGCTAAAGCTTTACTAACTAACAATGCTAGACTCTCCATAACCAGATCCCACCTACTCTCCACACTTCTTTATTGCTCACAAATCTTCACCAACCTGAGCAAGTCTGACTAAATAACCTTGAGATCTGCTACAACAAAATAGCCAGGTTTGCTGTAAACCAGCTCCATAAATCCCACAACTGTACCGTACTCTGCCAACTCAACTGACTTGAATTACCCAACCTACTATAGCTCAAGTAACTCACCATTGCACACAGTATTATCCACAAGCCAAATCACTGCACTGCTCTCTTCAACCTAGTTGAGCCAAACATAAACCACAGGTCCCTGAGATCATCTGACAAACTAATCCTAAAAGTAAAAAAAATCCCAAAACTGTTATGGAGACTCTCTTTATTCTAATAAAATATTCAAATCCTGGAAACTATTGCCCCAAGAAATACTTAATAATCCTGATAGTTGCAAATTTAAACTACTCCTAAAAGAACATCTCACTAACCACTGGCTATGCTCCTGCACCTACCCAGGCTAACTCCTCCAATCTGACTGGCTTCTACTCTAACATTGTATGTATTCCAACTTATACTTCCCCTCTACAGGGATATCTTTCATGTGAAATCAAGCTATTTTATCTTGTCTGTCTTTTGCTTTCCTCCTTCCCATTATACTTCTGTCTCTTGTTCCTTTCCTCTTACTCATAAAAAAAAAGACAGAGAGTAAACAGTACTTTTAATCTTGTTGTCATGTTATTATCCTCTATATTATAAATTGCCTACCAGTTATCAATGTATTTGGTATTTGTACCTACCTTTATCTTGTGTGAAACTTGTTTATCTTTTACTTTGCTACATTGTTGTTAATTATTTGTCTTGGAGCTTTTCTCCCCAGGTCTCTGCTGAAAATGGGCCCCTGGTCCAGTCGGACGCTACCAGGTAAACAAATGTAAAATAAATAAAAATAAAAATTTACCGTCCCTGCTATAAATAAACAACAATTCAGCATCTAAAATATTTTAAATTGACTGGTTCTCTCCACTAGAACAATACCTTACTGTACTGTAGTGGTTTCACTTTCAAAAAACTTTTATTCTGCCCTGAAAAAGCTTACTGCAGTCTCCAATTCATTGATCTCATCAAGGGCAATGAATATAGGTAATTTACTGGTCAAATCCCTCCCCAAACTGACATCACCACAACCGCCCTAAAAGCCCAGCTGTGATGTCACAGCTCCATGGTCCTTCCCCTACCTATGCAGAAAGTAAAGGCTAGAACAAGGAAACAGTACATGAGTCACATCCCCTGCTGTAAGCTGTCAATCACAGCAAGTAACAGCTCAAACTACCCTTAGCACTTTGACAATTAGGGACATTAGGTGTGAAAGGGGATGGGAGATGAGTAGAAGTAGTACAATTCAGGCTTCACAAAGCACTGCAATTTAACCATTCTAAAAAGAAGCAGCAGTAAAAAAAAACACTTTGAAAGTCTGTTCTGTGGCATTTGCACTATTTATGTTTTAAGTAGTCATTGAACGGCATGAAATGTTACTTAAAACTAAGTGACTGAAAGACAGCAGTGTATGCATACAAAATCAATGCAGTGACAGGAGCTTTAGGAAGAAAGAGGCCTATGTGATGTAATTTTTTTACAGACAAGCACTACACTGTGGGATACCTGTAGGCAGTCTAAACAATCAGGATCACTTCAAGATGCTAGACCCCATGTGGTCAGACTCAGAAATTACATGTAAAAATATTTAGAAACCTGCAAATAGCCCCAGAGTTGTGTTAAAATATAGGAAACATAAAACCATGATAAAATAAACATTTTTTTGAGTTTGTGGGTGTGGTTCTTCTTTAAGGTGAATTTGGAGTGAGAGCCAATATAGAGATTTTAAGACAGAGCATTGATGAGTACAGTGGTATGTGTAGCAAACTTGAATGTTTTAAGATACATAACTTAAAAAATGGCAGCAGGGGGATAGGAAAATACAGAGCATGCTACACTGTCATTACTTATGATAACCAATAAACATGTAAGTTGACAGTGTCTTTGATTTTAAATTCATTTTCTGGTCTCAGTAGAACAGAACTGTTATAATGACAAAACCAATCAATTCTGTCATCTTTCACACTGCTAGTTAGTAAATAGGTAAGTGAAAGAAAAAGACATCAACTGTTGCATATGAAGGAATCCTGACCAGGGCCACCTACCTTATTCAATACATATAATCACATTTCTCTTGAATGCTCATCATCTTTTATTCTTATCCTTGTAAAAAAACAATCCATCTTCATTGTGCTGACTCACACCTTAGTTCATCATCTTTAATGTAATAGTATACATATCCTCTGTTTAATATTTTCCCACCCTGATACAATCATTCATTTCAGTGTGGTCACTGTACACCATTTATTTATTGTTTATTTGTCTGTTAAATGGGTGAGTGGACTAGTACAGGACCGTTTTCAGCCACTTCCCAGGCCATAAGACAGAGACATAATAATTACATACATTGCAATTTACTGCTGATATAAGAGATAAATACAACGACACCTATCAGCTACTTCATGGGCCATAAGGCATAGAGTTATCAATTGCAATAATTGCAATTTCCTGTTGACATGAAAGATAAATTCAGCTAATTGCATACAGCAGAGATAAAGTAGTAGTAAAATAATGTGTCTGAAGTGCTGAGAGAAAAAAATAATCAAACATTCAGGCCTGCAATTGAAGGATATAATTACAAAGATAAATATATTTGTAAAGTATTAAAAGTAAAGTCCTACACATAAAGTATTACTATTTATAAAAAACCTGAAAAGACCTACAAAATGTAGCAAAGTAACTTATGTACATCTTAAATATGTGATTTGCAGTTCCTAGGATTGGTCATGATTTGAATGATTTACATATAGTTTAGAGATGGAAGAGGGTGGTGAGAAGTGTAAGAAGAGAAGAACTAATCCATGTCTCTGAAACAGTTGCATTAGTTTTCTTGGCACAGATAGACTTTTAGTTTCTTTTTGAAGAGTAAGGCAATGTCTGTTTTGAATAGTTTTGCTGGAAGAGAACTCCATGTTGTTGGAGCAAGTTTGTGAAATTATCTTTCACAGAAAGCAAGAATGAATTCTGCCTGTTTAAACTTGAGGCTTTTAGTACTACAAAGAGAATAAGTTAAATTATGAATAGATAATGTATTAACTAGGAGTGTTCTTTTAGTAACTTGAATTTAAACATGTTAAGAAGAAATACATCTCAGGCAGTAGCTGGTAACCATTTAGCTGTTTTGACAGTATATTAGGTGTGTTCTGGTGGTTTAGCAAGAGAGATGAACCTAAGGATCTTATTTCCAGTGGTATGAAGTAGGGTTATGATTTGGCCAGAGAGGGGTATGATGATGGGTTGGGTGTATTCAATTCTGGGGATTAGTACACTAATAGCAATGGGCTTATTTGCCTCAGGAGTAAACGGGTGTGATATTCTGTGAATCACTTTGAGTTGTTGTGAGACTGTCTTGACAGTGCTTCAGTGTGGTTATAGCAGGAAAGTGAATCATTAAGTAGTACTCCCAAGTATTTATGTTGCCTGAGATATTTATAATCAGAGGAGTAATGCAGGAAGAGTTTTAGCAGTGTCGAATAATGTGGTATTGGACTTCGCAGTATTTATAATTAGTTTCTTTGCTTGTATCTAGTGCCACATTTTGAGGAAATCCTGTTGGAAGATTTTAGGCAAGCTGTGTAGATTATTGTGATTATTGGCTATTACAATGTTGCTTGCAGCTTAACTTAGATAAGTCCCAGGATAAGGTGTTTATGTGCAATAAAAATAACAGGGATCCAAGAAAACCGCCTTGTGGAACCCACAAGTTAATTTGCTAGACTTTGATGTGGAATTTGGACCTAAGAAAGTGCAAGATCTGCTGTGCAGATAACTAGCAAACCAGTCTGATACCTCTGTAGAGAAACCATGGCTGGCTGGTTTGTGTAGTAATAAGCTGTGATCTAAGGTGTCATATGCTTTTCTAAGATCAAGGAAAACTGCTCCCATGAGCAGCCCTTTCTCCATCCTGGTATACATATGAAAGTTAGCATAACGTTGGCAGTTTGTATGCTGTATCTAAGTTGAATTTCATGCTGTCTGTTTGTGAGAATTCTAGTAGCTGGTTGTAGATTAGATTTTCTAAAATGTTTGCAAAAAGAGAAGGGTGTGTAATCTGTCTGTAATCTCCCGCAGACTTGAGAGCTGAGAATGTTGATAGTGGTATGATTGGTGTATATGTGAACATTGAATGGAATAGCTTAGATGTGAGAGATGAGTTAAAAATGTAGGTTACAGGTTTAGTGAAGATAGAGCTGCAATGATTTAGAATTTTTTGATGCAAATAGTGAAGGAGATTATTTTACTTATGGTCTACAGATTTCATATGCTCCTCAGCTTTTTGCATCATACATTTTGAAAGAAGAAATGGGGATATTCAACAAGTTTTATGCAAAGGAGTGTGAATTATGTAGAATCTGATGGATCATGAGAAGGCAATGGTGAAATAGGTAAAGGATTAGTAAACAGAGGATTTATGTTCCCATGCTCAGCTGTATTGAGATAGACTGAATAGTGATAATGGAACATCACTGAGCTGCCCATCTGCTTTATGGAGGTGTTGCATATATTATGTTCCTATTCCTTAACAAAGGCATCAAGTGTGTAAAAAGTCTAAGCATGGACTTGTTCATGTGGCATATGATGCCATACAGTTTTCTTCAGCGTCTGTTCTGTGATCTCAATTTCTCACCACTTCTGCAGCATTACATAATACTGTAGACATCACAATGCTGGGTTCCCTATTGGGAAGTAGAGTTGATAACTGTAACTCACTAAATAGCTGCCAGATATCTCTGTGTGTGCCTAATGTGTGCTGCTAAATTCATGACTAGATATTCCCTCCATCTAGCAGAATAATCACAGTTAAGGCTTTGGCTAGTTTACTCTCATAAATAAAGAAACCTTTCTCTGATCTCTTGTGCATTCATGATGTCTAAGAGAAGTGTACATGCATATTTATATAGAATCTGCAACAACCCAACACTCCAGAGCTTCTTCATTAATTTGTCACTTCTCTGGACTCCAAGAAGATGATAAGTATCACTAAATCATGCTTCCTCTTAAACTTGAATGGACAGACATTCGTATGATACTTCATTCTGCCACACACTGCCAGCTCTTATTGCTCAGATGGACTTTAAGACTACAGTAACAGTACTGATAGTTTTAACAGCATCAGTACCAGAAGCAGGAAGGCCAAATGGCCAGGACTCCTTTGAATCCAAGTCATGATCAGTGTAGCACTGGACTGTCTATAGTATATGGTTGCTGATATCTATGTTCTCTAATTTCACATGTCCAGTTTATATTCTATAATAATAATAAGCCAAAGGAGCCATAGTAAATGATCATTTGTGTTTTGCTGAAAACCATGTAGACAGTTTTCAAAAAAAAAAATCTGCAGGGTACAAACCTTCAAGATTATCTGCTACACCCCTAGAATTACATAATCAACTCATTTATCAATCTAGCTATCTATCCATTTATCTACTTATCTATAGCTTTAAGACTAGTGATCTAGCTACAGCTATTTACATGTCAAGTGGTATAAAGTTGGAACATAGACCTCATAGAGATTAGACCCCATCTCCTGTGTCTGTGCTATTTATTAAATGTCCTGATATGCTATGGTGCCATTAAAGTAAAATATATAACAGAACTAAAGAAATACCTCTGAAGAAGTAGAAAATATATTTGCTTTTAAGTGCCACTATTCAGTGGAAATATGGTTAAACTTCACCCTCCCGGAATTCTTATGCTTCAGGAAAACTTGACAAAAAATGGAAACTTTGGATACAGAAATCCAGTCTATTCCTCCACTGCAATAACATTAACTTATACATCTGAAAAAGATCAATGTGCTACATTAATGCATGTCACTGGGGAGAACCCACGACAGTACTTAATTATTTTGTTTTATTAATGCATTTATTTGAGGAAGAGAAGGAGAAAGCAGCTATACTTAGTGAAAATGTTAGGAATTATTCTGCGCCCCAAAAGCACTTGCCATTATTAGATGTGTTATTTACAAGATTGCAAGGTCCTACTGAGACGATAGGTTTAAAAGTTAGAGAGATGAAGAAAGCTGCAAACTGCATTGTCCTCTGAGAAAGAGTAATTTGTTGTATAATACATTAAAAAGGGACAGGAATTTAAGAAAAAAAGACATACCTGACACTATAAAAACCATGTGTAGAGCAAATGAACTTATGAATACATTGATAAAAGAGTTATCTAAAAAGATGAATAATGTGAGTGAAAAAAAAAGTCAAAATGACAAATAGTGTCAGGATGTGGTGTGAAAGTAATAAATTATGAAAGAGAGAGCATGTAAATATCCAGTACAGAAGTCAGGTTGCTACATCATTTTAATTATATATTTCATTAGGTATGGCTGTAAGCATATGAGTAAGCATTGTTCAACTTTTAATCAGTCCTGCAGATGATTGCTAGAAAATTATATTTTAATACATCATAGATATTGAGGTGAGAATGCAGGTTAGATTATTGGAATGAAATATGGGGAATTAGTGTTCAGAATTTTGAATTAAAACTTGACTCTAGTGCACAGTATAATATTTTGTCATAAAATATTTTTTTAGTATTTGAAGTTGGGTAGCTTTAAGAAAGAACTGTGTGCACTTTGTTAAGCAATTTTGGACACCAGATGGCAACACTGGGTATAAATTCTGTCATTTGACCACAATATTAAGATGTTGAAGGCTATTTTTCAACTCGTATTACATGAAGAAATCAATTACCCTAATATACAGGGCAAAAGCATAGCTCATTCATTGTCAGGAACCATTCCCCGATCTGGTGTTCCTTAACATCCCTGAGGACTGAAGAGCAAAAGAAAGGTCAGTTGGTGCTCCTGAAATACAGAAGCTAATCTGGGCCTGCTTCTTCACCCCACCCCCACCTTTTTTTCCTCTGCTGATAGCAAAAGAAAAAAAAAAGCTCTTTTCTTTCCTTAAACAATATCAAACTGCTTGCTGTAGGCAATAACAGTTGCTACAGTTTATAAACATGGAACATGGAATATGATTAATTATCAAAAAGATTACTTTGGTTTAAACTGTAGTTAACTTCTTTCTACATTTGTAGATTTGTTTAAAAAAGAAGAAAAACTATTTTTTCTTTTAAACTGTAGCAAATAGATGCTATAGTTTATACCATGCACTGAGCACTACAGCATTCAGATTTGCCTAAGAAGCAAAAGAAAGAAGCAAAATGTGCTTTTTTTCTTTTAAACGGTAACAAACTGCTTGCTACCTTTGTAACAAGCATGTCACTACAGTTTATGCATAAGGAGTATGGAGTGCTAAAGCTCTTAAGTTATATTTGATTAAAACTGTAGCAAACTACTGGCTATAGTTGCAGCAAGCAGTTGCTACAGTTTATACCATGCATGGAACATTACAGTGCTGAGATCTGTGTAAAAAATAAAATTTAAACTGTAGCAGACTGCTTACTAAATTTAGACTCCACACAGATCACGATGGCACTCAGTTTTGACTGCAAATGTAATGCCAGCATTTAAGGTCAGTATGCACTATTACTAAAGAGTGATTGGTATTATCCAAATACTCCCCTAACACTTTGCACCCAGGGAAGACTCTTCCTTCTCCCCACCTAGCTATGGTACTGATATTGGATGATATGGCTTCTGGGAAGTCAGAATTAAAAAAGAATCACAGTGTAAACCTCTGTGCATAGTGAATTAGTCACACTGTTACTGAGTTACCTTGGATACTGTGTAAAATAGCAGTTGTGATATCCTACATGGCTATCTTGATTTAATTATAGACTTAAGAAGCTTGTCAGGAGAATATCACATACAAATAACACCTGATCCAGCACTGCTATGTCAACTCCTAGGAAATATATTTAGCTTTCAGAAGTAAAGTTGAATAAGAATGAATAAAACTGAGTGATTAGATGCCATTAACATGTTGTCAGTGTTAACAGTATTGTAGAACAGCATGGTTGTTGCTGCAAAGAAAGACAAGATTCACATTTTCCTTTATCTTTACAATCTGAATAATGAGTCTAAAAGAGAACACTACCAATTGTTTACAGCTGAAGAAATGGCCTCGAGAATACCAAATATTAATTGATATTTAGTACTAGATGCAAAAGAGAGTTTATAGCAGATAAAACATGTGAAATATTCTCCAAACTGTGTACATTTACGCATAATTAGAAAGGCACAGGTTCCATAGACATCAATTTGATATTTCATCAACACCATAGGTATTCCAAAGAGCAGTTGTCCATTGCCCAAGTAACTGAAGACATTGAAGGTGTTATAAACATAACTACTGATCTTTTAGTATGAATTCAGGCTCACAAACAGCTTGACAAGTGAAGGAAATGGTGCAAAATTGATAGACACATAACTTAAGCAGAAGCAAATGTAAATATGAGTAACACATCTGAATATATGGGTTATATTATAAAGTCAGTGAGACAGAGTATCTAAAATGAGCTACAGAAAACAAGCAAGTGTCATGGGGGTTATAGAAATGATGCAGCTTCCGTCAAGGTTTGTGCTTAATATGTCTGCAATAATTCTCCCCATACAAATGCTATTAGAACAACATGTGGGCAGAGAATGAGATGTGAACAAGACATGAATTGTGAAATGCACAAAAACATCTTGTCAACACATACTATGCTGGGAATAAACTGGTTGTGCTACAAGTAGATGCCAGATAAAGTGATACAGGAGCTATAATCTTACAAGAATCTAGATTCTTGTCTGTGGGTCAAGGATATTTATAGATGCAGAAAAGAGATATACATAGAGAAGAGAAACTGTTAACAATTGTGTATCAATGTAAGAAATTCCATGAATAGGTCTATGTTAAAGATGGTCAAGTGCAAACAGACCACAAATCTTAGCAAAGCATATTCATAAACTATTTGTATTGCAGAACCTCTGCTATTGCAGAGGATGTTCGTTAATATTTAGAAACATGATCTGAAAATGAAATGCAGTCCAAACAGGAAATTATATAGCACAGAAATATTATGCTGTATAAATTTACCAGAGTAGCACGAAGAATTGTTAGAAGAAGTACTAGAGGTTTTTAAGGTGCCACAACAGTTATCCTGACCGAAGTAAAAATAAATGAACTTCATAGACATACTGATTCTGACACAGAACAGAATTCTGCAGAGAAACATATTGTCAACACATACTTTGCTAAGAATAAACTGGTTGTGCTACAAGTAGATGCCAGATTAAGTGATACAGGAACTAAAATCTTACAAGAAGCTAGACTTCTTGTCTGTCGGTCAAGAATATTTACAGATCACATCCTTATATTGCTTTTCTTCTTATAATACATGCAGGAATAGAGTCATGATTGAAGTGTGATTCTTTTTTTCTTTATTCAAAAATGTTTTTATTCATTCTATAGAACAATAATTTAACAATATAATAACAGGAATAGAATAAAATAAACTATATACAATGTCCACAACAACACAAAACAGTAGTATACACAGGAAAAACACTTAATATTTTTCTAAAAGGTTAAACAATTTCTTCCAAGCAATTAAATGGCGGGTTGTGTCATTTGTTCTCATGTTTCTAGTAGCAATCTAATTATTGCAAAAAATCTATTTTAAAAAGAGGATTAGATTGAGATTTCTAATTTTTAGTTACAATTTTCCTTGCTATGGAAAGAATTGACCATGGTAAAAATATTTATTTTTTAGGGATGACTTCTGGAACAGGAACATTGAGAAGAATAAGAGAATCAGAAATTATACAGTTGTCGTTCCATGAGGCTTTACAAAGATATATAAAATCTACCCAAAATGGAGAGATTCCTTTACAGTTAACAACCATATGTATCCAGTCAGCGTCAAGAAGTCCACATCTCCAACATTTTACTTCAGCTTTCTCTATATTATAGCTAATTTGAGTGGTGTTAGAAAACATTTGTGCAAGAATTTCTATGCATATTTTCACCAATACAGGGAAGATGTGGACCGTTTCAGTGACTCTAAACAAAGTTTTTTATCCTTTGTTGAGAATTCTTTTCTATTTAGTAGAATAATTCCAAAAAGAAATATCTGTTTTATCAAAATCATTTCTGAGGATTTTATAGATTCTAGATATGTAAGAGGTGTTTTTAAGTGTGCCAGTAATAATGGCTGAGATGAAATCTGAGATTTTTGGTGTGTTCTTACTATATGCCTCTAGAAGAGACATGAGCTTGGTATGAATTAATTCCTTACAGGTTTGTAAGTCTAGCCAATTACAATTCTGCAAGTTATATCTAGCGATCAGATAGTCTGTGGAGTTTATTTTATTAGCTGAAAGAAACTGATTCCAATTTGAGGTGTGATTCTTGATGAAAAGTTCACACTGAAAAGCTTAGTGTAAGCAGCTGTCAAGATGTTGTAAATCCATTTAACAAATATTGCCCAAATCTGGACCTTATTCCATCTTTGGACTTTGCTACATTGACCCACACATTGGTTTTGTCTCGGTAGGGCTACTGCAGTGCTCTTTACCTTGTACAGTCAGAGGAAGATCTGGCATGACTACAGAGAGTGAAAGAGTTCCATGGATATTATACTGACCAAGAGTTCTCATTCTTCTAAAGTGACTGCTCTTCTTCAGAATCTACATGGGCTGTCAGATGCTGCCAGGTCTGTCTGTACAATACTATTTACCTGCTATACTCAATGCAGCCTGAGGTGTGCTTCTTTAAAACAGCTAGCAGTTCTTTTCACCCCCACTAGATATCTTGGGTCATTAGGACAGGGACTGGTACTTGTTCCAATGACCTTCTTTGGAAAATTCTGCTAACATATCTTTTCTTAAATTTGTGTGAGCCTTTGGAATCATCCACCTTTCATGATTTAGGTGTGCAGCTCAGACTTCCTTTAGGAGATTCCTGAAATTTTCTAAAATTGCATGTGAAGTAATACTTGCTTTCAGAAAAGTATTTTAGTTGTTTTTATCCTATGGTATTAATTGTTTTCTAAGCTGCGTGCTCATGGTATTGGAAATTATTGCCCTTTTATTCTGTGTAATGCGACTATAGCATCATAGGAGTTTACTAGGCTATCGATCCGTAGGTCATTTCAAGCCTAGCTGTTTCATCCCAATGTAATAGCATAGATATTCTAGTCAATACCCAGGATTGTATTTAGTAATGACTGCTAATGTCCAGGAGGGTTATGGGCCCCATCCCCAGTAAAATATACAGTGCCCCATCCACTTGTCCAGGTTCCTTTTGAACAGTGTCATAGAGGTGCTCTATTTCATATGAATTGGTAGCCTATTCCAAGGATGCAGCAATCAATGGGAGACAAATATGTCCCGCCTAGCATGTTGTATTCAAGTTGCAGGCGATATTTAGGTCCCTGGAATGGGGTAGCTCTAGGCCCATTTGATTTACAGATGTGCAACAAGTTTATTAGGTTTGGGTCTGAGATTCCTCTATAAGCCAGGTATAAGTCTCCCCTAAGAAGTCTATACAGTACAGATTATAGAGCTAGGGACTTTAGCCAGTCTGTGTAAGACATGTGCTGGAGTCAATTGATCTTCTTTGTTAGAAGCCTTTGAAGTCTCTCCAGTTGTTGCATGTGCTTTGTACAGTACATGCCAAATGGGGCTTTATACTCAACTATGGGCCTGATTAGTGACGAGTATGGAGGGGTTTTAACCTACTTTACTCTAGAAGTGATGTTTTTACTAATTAAGTGTGCTGTGTAGAAAGCCTTCCTTACTACTGTAGACACATGGTGGTCGAAGTTAAGGCCACAGCCAACTTGTGATCTCAGATCCCTTATCACTTCATAGGTACTTAGGATATTGCTGTTGATTTGATAGTGTGAAGGGCCATTGTTTTTGCCAAAGGGAATGATGATGCATTTTTCTGCATTAAGTGTGAGACCCTGATGAAGGCACCAATCAATGGTCTGCATAAGACCCTCCTAAAGTATATTATCATAATCTGGGGATTCAATAACCGCACCTAGTTTGCAGTCATCTGCAAACTTGGTCAATGACAACCCCTTAGTTTTGGCCTGAACTTCTGAGAACTATGTACCAAACAGTAGGGGGCCCAGTACTGACTCTTGTGGCACCCCACCAGTGACACATCTGCTGGTTGATGTGGAGTCACCCACTATGATAGTTTGCGTCTGTTTTGTGAGCCAGTTGGCAACCCATCTTACAACAAAGGGGGCTGACATTCAGTTTGCTAAGTTTATCAGTATTACCTGAGTGTGGTGGATTGTGTCAAAAGCCTTTGCCAAATCAAGGTATTCCGTGTGCACGGATTTGCCATTGTCAGTGGCCCTGGTCACATTTGTGAATAAAACAACCAGATTTAACAGGCAGGATCTGCCCTTGATGAAGCCGAATGGGGTTGGATCCAGGGTTTGGAGGTTGCCTATGTCTTTATTAATGAGGTCAATAATGATACGTTTCATGGCCTTACAGATGAGGCTGGTCAGACTTATGGGTCTATAATTCCCTAACTCTGTTGTTAGGCCACCTTTGTGGAGGAGAATAACTGTTTCTGTTCTCCATTCTGCAGGAACAAAGCCTGTGGTTAGACTATGATTGAATAGGGTACTAAATGATGATGTTAGTTCATGTTTTACCTCATTTAGAAGACAGCCTGGGATGCCATCTGGTCCCATAGAAGCTGTGTGTTTTTGCCTTAGACAAGGCTTTAATGACCTGCTCTTCAGATATGTAGGGTGGAGGGTAGTTGAGGTTAGGGTTTGTAATCCTAGCTGATAGGTTGAGCACAAACCCCCCCCCCCTCCCCACCAAAAGGGCAAATATCTATCCCAGCAGAGTGCTGCTCCCCCTGACATCTCAGATGCTCAGGTAAGAGCTGCCCTCTCCAAAGCAAAAAACACAGCATCAATGGGACCAGACGGTGTCCCGGGCTGCATCCTACATGAACTCCAAGAAGAGCTAAACCCAAACATAAAACTACTGTTCAATCTCAGCCTTACTCCAGAATATGTACCCAAAGAGTGGCGTACAGCAACAGTGGTCCCTCTCCACAAAGGTGGTGCCTCAACGGATCCTGGAAACTATCGCCCCATAAGCCTGACTAGCTTGGTCTGCAAAGCTATGGAAAGGATAGGTTCATAGTTCATAGTTTAGTACTAAGCTAACTGCCCTTGCGAGACATTTTAAGACTAGCCAATTATCCCTTGTGAGACTCAAACCCTGTACCTTGTGTTTGTAAGGCAAACACCTTAGCCATTAAGCCACCCTCCCAATCATCATGGACCTCATAAATAAAGATATTGGGGACCTACAGACACTGGATCCTACCCAGTTCGACTTTGTTAAGGGCAGATCCTCCCTCTTAAACCTGGTTGATTTCTTTGAAACAGTCACCAAGGCCATTGATGAGGGGAAGGTGGTCCACACAGCCTACCTGAACCTCACAAAAGACTTCGATACAATACCCCACTCAGGCATTATAGATAAGCTCACCAGCTTAAATATAAACCCTTATGTCACTAGATGGGTTGCAAACTGGCTCAAGGACAGAACCTACATGGTTAGAATTGCTGGAGCCATGTCAGACTCCAAACCAGTTACAAGTGGCATCCCACAAGGCTCAGTCCTGGGACCTCTCTTGTTCGGTATATATTTCTCGGAGGTACAGGCCAACACAGAAGGACTGTGGCTGACCAAGTTCACAGATGACTGCAAACTGGGCACCATAATCGACTCTCCAGCTGACACAAGCATCCTCTAAAAGGGCCTCATAGAAACAGACAACTGGTGCCAGAGCCATGGCCTCAAGCTAAATGCCAAAAAGTGTATAGTCATCCCCTTTGGCAAAAACAAAGTGCCCACAAATTACCACATAGGTGGTAATCCATTAAGTACAGAAGAAGTAATTAGGGACCTGGGGATCCAAGTTGATAGCAATCTCTCATTTGACAACCACGTGGCCAAAGTGGTTAGAAAAACATTTTATATAGCCCACCTAATCATGAAGGGATTCACATCTAGATCAGGGGCGGTCATCGTGCCTCTTTACTCATCCCTCATCAGGCCCATAATTGAGTACAATGCCCCTTTTGGGATGTACCTTACCAGACACCTGCAGCAACTGGAAAGACCCCAAAAGTACCTCACCAAGAGGATCAAAGGGCTCAAACAGATGCCATATGCTGCCCGGTTAAAGAAACTCTAGCTCTACTCAGTGGAATACCGCCTGCTCAGAGGCGATCTGTGCCTGAAGTATAAAGCCATGTCCAACCCGGAATTAATGGACATGCTGCACCTCAGAAAATCCAAATCCCATCGAGCTACGTGCTCGAGAGACTTGAACCTCAGCACTGAAATAAATAGGACATGCTGGAGGGACAGATTCATAACCCAGAGGCTCCCTTCACTCTGGAATAAAATCCCAGTCCAGGTTAGGCAGAGTCCCTCATTGACTCTCTTCAAGAGGAATCTTGATGAGTGGATGGGAGATCGTAGGTCTACCCCGGGTATCACTTCTGTGTCACTGTTAGACAGAGGCACAGTATACTAACCACGAAAAAGGGCATAGCAAAATTAATTTAAAATGGGTGGCGAAAGCCAAACACACTCTGGCTAGGCTTGTAGATGCCCTAGGGCAGATAGCCTAGTATGAACCTATGAACCTATAATAAGTTTGGAGGGGATAAAGGAGTGAAATTTTCACCAAACCTATCCTAGAGCAGGTTTACTATCTCTGCAGGGTCAGAGTGTGTGATACCGTTAGTCAATAGTTCAGCACAGGCTTGGGTCCTACCTTTGAGGATATGTACATAGCTGTAAAAGGCCTTATGGTTATCCTTGGCTGTGCTTGCTAAGTTTTTCTCAAAGGTGCCCTTAGTGGATTTGACATGTCTTATTTGCCTGTTGAGGCTGAGGAGGGTGCTTTTCCAATCTTGGGGCCTTGTCTTTGTTTTCTTGGACAGCAACTTTTGTTGTAAAGTTGATTGATGCTAGAGGCCCACCAGTGTGGCTTGTTTTCACTTGGGGCTGGCTTTGATTCTCTCTTGAACAGCTGACACTATACATTTATGCAAATGATTGTGCAGGGCTTTAGTGTAACCTTTGGTGTAGTTTCCACTTTGATTGTACACGGCTTTAGTGTAAGCTTTGGTGTAATTTCCACTTCCTGCTATGGGTGGGGCTTGGAATGCATTTATACTTTCCCCTAGGAAAGTATAGTTTGCCTTGGTGGAGTTTTTTAATCTGACTTCACCCTTTCTGAGTTCTGGTGTTAGTGCCAGCTTGAAGGTGACTGATTTGTGGTTAGATTTAACTCCTGAGGGTCCGACAGTTGTGACAGTCCATTTGTTTGTCATGTTAGTGAGGACCAAATCTAGTATATTTTTTCATCTTTTCAGGATATAAACAATTTGTTCCTGGCATTTGAGTTAATAACATAACAAAGTCAAAGAACTTTTGTGCTAGTGAGTTAAGGCTAGAGTAGGTTTCCCAGTTGAAGGTGGGATAATTGAAATCCCCCATAACCAGAGTGTTCGGGAATATTTGGATTGACTCCAGTATGATTAAGTAGGCCTCATGCACATCATGACCCATCTAGGGAAATCTATAGCTGGCTATGACTTGGATGGGGGTCTTACCCACAGTAACCTGAACTTGGAGTAACTCCATGGAGTTGTCCAATCTAACTAGACAGGAGGTGAATTTATCTCCAATATAGATAGAAACACCACCTCCTTTGGATTTCACATGTTTGTTCTGTGGTTTGAAGGTGTGGCAGGCATTGTAGCCTTGCAAGGCTGGGGTACTCTCTGAGGCCTTGAACCAGGTTTCTGTGACTGCACAGACATCTACATCTTCCAGTGATAGAAGTGCTTCCAGGGTGTGCAGTTTTTGGTTTAAGCTCCTAGCGTTTAGCAGCAGAACCCTTATTTTGTTATGATTGGCAAATTTCACAATGAAAATTTTGTTTTGGAGATCTTGTTTAATAAAAACACTATGAGGAGGCAGCAGCCAAAAGCCTGGTGGTGCCAAGTGCAAACTGTCTCTGGCAAAGCAGCGAGGTATGTTGACCATGGCCTCCCAGGCTGACGGAAACTGGATCCTCTTTGAATGACACCAAAAACTAAGTCAATTATTGAAATCTATAATTTTTTGTTCATACTGTGGCATCATTCTAAGTGAGGGTAGTATGCTGTTCAAGGCTAGGGACATACTTGCCTGGGACACATACTCAGAGAGCTCAGTCATATATCTCTTCATATAGTCCAGTGAAGTATGTCTCAGATTCTTCACTCCAGCATGAACTATGACAGAGTCATAATGGTACTTGTTGCTGAGAGAGTGCATGCATGATCTGATGAGTCCTGGCACCAGACAGGCAGCTGACTGTGACTTTCTTTATGTCTAACCTGGTGACTCAGACATCCGTGTGACTCACTATGGAGGCGTCAGTGACACGAAAATTTGTTTTTTGAATGTTCGGCCTTATGGGCTTGTTAGGTGAGACTCTGGTGTTACTACTATGTGTCATGGGTGCTGTGGGAACTGTGTTAGTTGTAGCAGTCTATTGCTTTGGAGGTCTCTGTTGTTTCAGTAAATTTTTTGAGAGAACCTCTGCATATGTTGATTTATGTGTTTGATGCGTACTATGTGTATGAGTAGTGGTACTATGTGCATGAGTAGTGGTGAGTGGGTTGACAACCTCTCAGTGTTACTGTTTTGAGTGTGAGAGAGCAGGGATTCAATATTTTTGGTGTAGATACATCTCTAGTATTCTGTACTAGAGTGAGTTAATAGTAGAAGGCTATCAGTGTATATGAGGCAATTGCTACACTGCCTTAAGAGACCCAAGTCAATAAGGCTGGCAGGAGAAACAAGGGTAGTCCAACTGTCCATAATGCTAGGTTGAAGAACTGTTATCACAAAGGGGGTGGGTGGCTTTTCAGGACTGATCAAGGAGGTGCTCAGTTGATAGATATTTCTGAATTTTCTTTTTTTTTGTGCTGGTGGTTTAATAGGTCACCGCTCACTTGCAATATTTCTTAGAAGGGAAAAATACTAATGATGAGGACTATACTAATGCGCTACAGCTGTATCTAAGGAAATTTTTGTTGCAGTTATCTGTCCGGCTATGATGCACAGTTGTGCAGCAGTGCATAGTGCTGTGCGATGCGCAAACAAGCAGAAGCTAAAAACATAAAAAAAACTTTTAAAAGGTTCAAAAGGACCAATGAAAGTGCTTACTTCAAGCTCTAGACCAACCACCCTTCACCAGACAGGTTCAAAACAGCACACTTGTCTCACTAGAGTGCAGAAAGGCCCTTTCCAATCAAATATGGCCTGAAAAATATTCTCAGAACAAACAGCCACTACAAACAGACCCAGATGCTGCAAAACTCTATCTGGACTGTGCTACAGCTACTAGCTACACTAATTTAGGAGGGAAACACAAGAGAAATGTTTAACACAGCAGAAAATAGCAGTGAAACACTAAAAAACATTTTAAACAGTAGAAAAACAGTAAGGAGACTCTAAAGAATGTTTTAAACAGCAAACAAATCAGTTATTTAAACACTCCTTGGCAGAAAGAAACAGAACAAGCAGAACAGATTGCTTTGCTAACAGTGAAGGTGCCAGCAAATAGTTAACAAACAGTGAAAATAGCAAAAAGAGCTTTGCAAACCCTGAAAACAACAATATAATATGATATAACAGGCACAGTAAGGCAGGCAGTTTCATTACAACAGTGCAGTTTAGTACACAGTATTAAAATACAGTATTAAAGTAGGACTCAGACAATTAAATGTCTAGTAAATAGTATAATCAAGCAAAAAAATGGCAACTTATGGTTTTTAGGCAGCTCAGAAGCCTCTAGACATCTGGTATCTCAGCTCAGAGTTGTGGCTGGTAGCCCATCTCAGTTCAGCTCAGTACAAACAAGCATATGGATAATGTAAATAAATAAATAAATATATCTATGTTGGACACAATTATACAGTCAATTTTGAAAGTAAACTATTGAAGTAGTTTAAGCAACACAAGATATATACCAGATAGAAACAATACAAACTGGACTTTAAAAATAGCTCTAATTCATAATGTTAAGTGTAGTATATTCAACCCATATAGAGCTGACAAAAGTCATCTGATCATATACAATCAATAAGAAAATATGTCAAAAGTAATGAGAATGAATAAAGTACTCTGTAAGTAAACTGGGAAACTCAAAGACAGGAAAAATGAGGAATGCACATTCCGACAGTTAACATAAAATAATTCTATATGCTATAAAATACATTTCAAGGCAGTTTTAAAATCTCTAGGGATGGACAAGAATTTGACATCCAGATAAGAAATAAAAAGTAATAAAATACATATCCCAGGAGAGATGGTCATAGTAGTAAATACAGTTTTAAAAATCACATGTTCCATGGGTTCAGAACATTTCCTTAGCGTATTTTTTGTTTAAAAGGGAGAACAATCTTTATAGACCACCATTAATACTTTAAGTTAACTCATAAATATTGTATATACATCATCAAGAGGTGCTACCTTGGACCAAAAAAATGATAGCACAGTCAGCCAAGCATGCATATTTATGGAACAGGTTCAAAAAAGTAGAGGTGACCTAGTTCTCCTTGATCAGAACCAGCAAAGATCCATCAATGATAAATGTTGCCTTCTAAATACTGTTGCTTTCTTTGAAGAAATAGCAGTAGCTATGGCTGAAGATCTAACTAAACACATAGCTAGGGTTACCACCTGTCCCTCTTTGGGCAGTTGTGTCCTGCAAAAAAAAAAATAAAAATAAATAAAAAATAGCAAATGTCCTGAGATTTTAGTAACAAACATAATTCCTAGCTTTTCTTTAATAGTTGCATAAAACGGTTATTTTGTATCTGAAACACCTAAATGTTATATGAAATATCATAAGCAACTCAAATACTATGAGCATAAGCTTTTATTTGTCCTTTGTACTTGCCATGGGTATGTTTTGTCCTGCAAAATGTCACATTTCTAGAAAAAATGTCCCATTTTGGGCATTTGAAAAGGTGGCAACCCTGTACATAGCATGCTTTCATTTGGTCAAAGTATTTGATAAATTCCTCGTTTGGGAATTACTGACAAGTTATTTCAAGTAAATGTGAACCAATACATTATTCAATCAGTAAAAGACTGACTATTTGACAACTTGGCAAGGTAATATAAGAGGCCTTGTGTCTGATCCAGCAAAAGAAACCAGGGGATTTCTGTAGGGTTCTGTGCTATGTCTACTCTCCAAGACTAAACTCCAGAGTTTATATAAGCAATCCAGCATTGGTTTGTGAATGACTGTGCAGTAGCTTGGTAAGAGAAGTTTTTATTTGAATTTACTTTTTATTTTTTACAACTGTTTTTCACTGTTTGTAGGAAGGAATGGATAGCTTGTAGACAAGAAGATTTACTTTGATTTGTATTTTGTTGTTTTTTTTTCCTTTAATTTTCACTGTTAGTTGTTAGAAAGAGATACAGCCTGAGATTCAGCAAGCTGCCTTGCAGGAATAAGTTATTCCTGTATGGCAGGGACTGCTTCTGTACAGCACAGCAGTGCACCTTGCATATTCATGAATGCGCGCTTCCTGTGCTGTTAAACTTAGATGGAGCCACGTATGAGTGCAGGGGGTGTGTCTGAGAGCAGAGCTCTCACAATACACATGCCTCTGCACTCCAGAATTGCCTTTCGATAATTAAAATGAGCAAGAACGCTCATAACACCCCCAACACGTCAGGCCACCACGAAGCAGAAAGCTGATAAAAGTACATGGTTTAGCATTAACAGGGATATTCTGAAGGGTATAGATAAAAAAAACACAACAAATATTTTTTTTATAAATGCGATAAAGTTTAAGCATAGCTGCAAAGGTGTGCCTATTGCCTAGCTATGCTTAATCCAGCGTAAACAGCACAAGAAGTTAAATAACAAGAGACATTCAACATGAGCAGTATGACAATAATGTAATGGTGAGACTGTATGCTTTGCACGCAACCATTCCCGGTTTGATCCCCACTATAACCAATTCACATTTTAAATGTGACAGCAGTGCATAAACAATTTTTTTTGTATTTCCTACTAAATAACATATATTTGTTAAATGGAGTACTGCATTAGGTCCAGATATGAGGCGTCAGTGTAATAAAGTTGTGAAATCCCCATATAAACACAAATGCTCCATACAGTATAGTCACACATAAATAAATGTAATGAAAGCACATTGGGGGATGTCAGGGACAGTAAACAAATGTATAATCTGTAATGAATGATAAATCAATACCATACAGCAGATAGTCTATAAAATGAAAAAATAGGCAATGCTAAGCATTGCACAGCTCTGCTTACCAGGTGTAAGCATTGTGTAAATATGACTGCTAAGCAATGAGTAGCTCAGCTAAGTGGGTTTGCCCATTGGTGAGCAGTGCTGAACCTGTCCCTTTAAGCAATGCCAACCTTGGCTAAGCAGGTTTGCCCATAGCTTAGCTTAGCTCAGCATATTCAAAACCTTTCAATCACGGCAAAGGGCAGGAAATCGGCCGTATTTAAACCCTACAGGCAGGAATACAGCTCATAACTGGTTGCAGCTTCCCACTGTAGGCAGCATGGCTTGAGTCAGAGAGGGATTGCGCTGGGGCATCCAGGAGTCCATGATCATGGTAGGACTGCTGGTAAAAAACCATGATGAGAGACTTCTGCAGAGCCAGTACCAAGGCTCCCAATATAAAGTGGAAGCCTGGGACCATCTTGCCTGTGACCTCACCAGTGCCACTGGTATCCCTAGCACTGGTGAGCAGGTCAGGCACCACTATGCTGACTTGAAATGGAGGAAGAGGGAGCTGTTGGACCAGTGGATCCAATAATCAAGACAGAGGGGTGATGTCTCAGCAGTGTGTAAGTACTCATACCAGTAACTGTTTAATAATGTCCAGCCTGTGCATATGATGGATAGGTATGGCTAAATATTTCTCTATTTCCCTTAGAGCTGCAGCTGAGCGGTCTGTGAATCAGGAAGCCCATGCGAGTAGGTTGCAAAGGCTGTGTCGCGAGGCTGGTATCTAACAATCCTGCTTGTAGTAGTCATACCAAATAAATATAAAAGTAGTAGAAAGTCAGCTGCCTGTATAAAAACTGTTTTGTGTATGGGTTGTGCTGAATAAACCAAACAATATGACAGTAATAGTCCCATATAGGTCATATTTAAATAATACTGTAACTGCCTGGCAGTAAAGCTCTAAATCCAGGACTGATTGTGTTTACTCTGGTATCATATGGCATTTTTAGTGTTGCATTCTCTAAATAGTAATGTTGTATTAACCACTGTTACCCACACTATGCTACATAATAAAAATATCTAGGAATGTCTGTATAAGACTGTTGTAATTACAAGGTCAGATTGTACAACTGAGAGAGACTTAGACAGAAAAACTGAAGAGATAGACAGCAATATCCAAATAGCATACTCTACTGTGACTTAAATTGTTGTATTTTTAGCAGACTCAGCCATGGTTCGAAACCTGGGAGTAGTAGTAAGCTGTATGCATAATCATACCTCTCAACTGTATGGATTTGTTTGGAATATCCAGATAAGTGGCTCATATTTTCTGCCTGTTACCCTATTCCCCTAGCAAATTAGTGGGATGATCTCAGAATTTTAGGCAGAAAATGACATACATCTGAATTTCAGACCTCAAAACCTTCAGAAAATGTATATGAAAACAAACCTGTCACTCTAACAACTCACCAAAAGTTTATGAGAGCAATATTCAAAATGTGTCCCATTTCTACCCCAGTGCTGTCAAGCTATGACCAGAGTGTGTGGATTAACAGATTGAGAGGTATGTGCATAATATTAGAATCTGGGAATATGTGTGGAAACAGTCAGGTAGTGTTAACAAACATCCCCCCATAGGTCTGTCAGATAAGAAAACTGTTCCTGCTAATAAAGATTGAATCCTGGACTGGTAGTGTTTACTCTGGTATTGTATGGCTGACATGTAGCATTCAGAACATCTGATATCAGAATAATACTGTTGTGTCAACCACTGTTTCTCACACTGCGTTACATAAAAATATGTCTAGGAGTGTCTGTATGAGACTGTTGTAATCACAAGGTCAGATTGTACAACCATGAGAGACTTAGGCAGAAAACACTGAAGAAACAGAAAGCAATATTCAAACAGCACACTCTTCTGACACTTAAATTGTGGTATTTTATCAGACACAGCCATAGTTTGAATCCTGGGAGTTGTAGTACGCTGCATGCATAATCATACCTCTCAACTGTACACATCCTTTCAGAATGTCCAGATAATTGGCTTATATTATCTGCCTGTTCCTCTGTTCCTGTGGCAAATCGGTGGAATGATCTCAGATTAGTAGTCAGCAAATAATGACATACATTTGATTTTCAGACCTCAAAACCTTCAGAAAATGTTTATGAAAACAAATCCTGTCATTCTATCAACTCCCCAAGTTTATGAGAGCAATATACAAAATGTGCCCCATTTCCACCCCCCATGTTGTCAAGCTTTGATAAGAGTGTGTGCAATAACAGATTGAGAGGTATGTGCATAATATTAACTCAGAATCTGGGAATATGTGTAGAAACTGTCAGGTAGTGTTAAGAAACATTCCCTCCACAGGAATACCAGGTAAGAGATGTAGAATTTAGCAATAAGACAGTTGAAATATACACTTGTTTACAAACATACCACTGGCCAAACCAAGGCCATAGGATAGTGTAATAATACCTATACCTTAATGATTAGAGCAATGATCATTACAGTTGTGAGAACTACAAGGATATATAAGTTGTTAATTGACATCTCTCTCACCCCTCACCATATCTGCAACAATAATCTAAATCCACAAATCAATGGGTATGTTTACACCAAACCTACTGTTGGACATATGTCCCATTGTTCAATAAATATTGAAATGTGTTTCTATTAATGTTCCATGTTGAAATACTATCATTGGTGGCCTGTTGCTATCAATGTAACCTGCATGCCATTGTAATGGCCACTGTGGTTCCATATATGCATGTGTTCTGTTTGCTATGCAACTATTCCAAATCTGGTGTTTTGGGTTAATGGGAATATCTATGCATGCTGTTATAACTAATCCTGGATTGTGTTGACTATTACTAACCCACATATGTTTTAAAACTGCAACACCACAGCACATTTGGGAAAGCTGGTCCCAGCGGACCCACCTCTCCCACCTCATCTAGCTGTGGCAATGGGCTTCAGAATGTCTGGGGCCCACCCTGGGACCTCCTTGTCCGCTGGTCCTGCACCACCTTTGAGGGGAACCATATCAGGGGATGGGGCTTGCCCCCCCGGGAGTGGGCATGGGCAGGAAACTGTCACTCATAGTCAGGTCCAGGGCTTGGTGCATAATGAGATCTGCTACGCCAGCTTGAGGGCCATGCAGCAAATTTAAGGGGTCAGCCTGCCCCTCCTACCCAGCCCCCAGCACAGCCACCTTCGGGGCCATGAAGGTGCAGTGGTGACTGCTCATGGGTGGGGACCTCAGTCCCACTGTTTCCATTTGGGGGCTCATGAGCTTCTGATTTCCAAATACCCCTCCCCATCCAAGGTGTTTAGCCCCCACATGTGTCATATACCACCCCTGTATGCTGTCTTGTCTGTCTTGTATGTCTTGTCTGTCTTCCTACCCAACCTACCTCTCTAAATATACCTACTATCCTTCCCCAATATCCCACTCTCACCTTAAAAAAATGGGCAATCTGTTCCCCCCCAAAAAATCTTGCCCCATACATAGTTGTCCATTTTGCACGTGTCCACTGGACACATGTAATCTGGTCTAATTGGCTTCACAACATATTATCGTTGTCCTCACCCCTTTCTCAGGGGTTTGAGTATCCAAATCTACCTCAAAATTCAGTTTATATGCACAGCTGTTGATGTAGAAGAAATGGACAGATATGGACCTTCGCTACATCCATCCTGCACATCACTAGCTACTTTCCCTATTATCTTTTCCTCTGCATGCCCCCTTTTTCACCACTTTCCTATCACCCCTTTTCTTTTAAAGAAATTAGCATGGGGGTAAGTGGGAATAAGCACTTTTAAGCAGTTGTAAGCAGGTTTAAGCCTGTTTGTGCGGCAGTAAGCAATGCCTGCATAGAATAAGCAATTTTCTGGCTAACTGTCTGTAAGCATATTTAACCAGAAGTTAGCATTGCTTACCTTCATGCAAACCCACAAAAACCTGCTTACAACTGCCTTAGTCACTCTGTATCCAACAGCCCTTGTTCTGCCCAGCAACAAAATAATCAGCCTTTGCAAGTCTCAAACCCAGGACCCTGCACATCATAGCCACAGTGATTTACCACCACGCCATATGAGCTGCATGCAAATGTGATCTTTTCTCTAATATATCATGCAGCACAGTCATTCAACAGTAGGGAAAATATATTTATATATGTAACTGTATATATATATATATATATATATATGTATATGTGTATATATATATATATATATATATATATATATATATATATATATATATATATATAGACATACATGTGTGTGTGTGTGTATTTATATATATATATATATATATATATATATATATATATATATATATATATATATATATATTTATATACATGTATATATATGTAGACATGCCTGTATATATATATATATATATATATATATATATATATATATATAGGTTCATAGGTTTATAGGTTCATACTAGGCTATCTGCCCTAGGGCATTTATAAGCCTAGCCAGAGTGTGTTTGGCTTTCACCACCCATTTTAAAATAATTTTGCTATGCCCTTATTCGAGGTTAGTATACTGTGCCTCTGTTTAACAGTGACACAGAAGTAATACCCTGGGTAAACCTACGATCTCCCATCCACTCATCAAGATTCCTCTTGAAGAGAGTCAATGAGGGACTCTGCCTAACCTGGACTGGGATTTTATTCTAGAGTGAAGGGAGCCTCTGGGTTATGAATCTGTCCACCCAGCATGTCCTATTTATTTCAGTGCTCAGGTTCAAGTCTCTCGTGCACGTAGCTCGATGGGATTTGGATTTTCTGAGGTGCAGCATGTCCATTAATTCCGGGTTGGACATGGCTTTGTACGTCAGGCACAGATCGCCTTTGAGTAGGCGGTATGCCACTGAGTAGAGCTGGAGATTCTTTAACCGGGCAGCATATGGCATCTGTTTGAGCCCTTTAATCCTCTTGGTGAGGTACTTTTGGGGTCTTTCCAGTTGCTGCAGGTGTCTGGTAAGGTACATCCCAAAAGGGGCATTGTACTCAATTATGGGCCTGATGAGGGATGAGTAAAGAGGCACGATGACTTCCCCTGATCTAGATGTGAATCCCTTCATGATTAGGTGGGCTATATAAAATGTTTTTCTAAACACTTTGGCCACGTGGTTGTCAAATGATAGATTGCTATCAACTTGGGTCCCCAGGTCCCTAATTACTTCTTCTGTACTTAATGGATTACCACCTATGTGGTAATTTGTGGGCACTTTGTTTTTGCCAAAGGGGATGACTATACACTTTATGGCGTTTAGCTTGAGGCCATGGCTCTGGCACCAGTTGTCTGTTCCTATGAGGCCCTTTTGGAGGATGCTTGTGTCAGCTGGAGTGTCAATTATGGCACCCAGTTTGCAGTCATCTGCAAACTTGGTCAGCCACAGTCCTTCTGTGTTGGCCTGTACCTCCGAGAAATATATACCGAACAAGAGAGGTCCCAGGACTGAGCCTTGTGGGATGCCACTTGTAACTGGTTTGGAGTCTGACATGGCTCCAGCAATTCTAACCATATGGGTTCTGTCCTTGAGCCAGTTTGCAACCCATCTAGTGACATAGGGGTTTATATTTAAGCTGGTTTGCTTATCTATAATGCCCGAGTGGGGTATTGTATCGAAGGCTTTTGCAAGGTCCAGGTAGGCTGTGTGGACCACCTTCCCCTCGTCAATGGCCTTAGTGACTGTTTCAAAGAAATCAACCAGGTTTAAGAGGCAGGATCTGCCCTTAACAAAGCCAAACTGGGTAGGATCCAGTTTCTGTAGGTCCCCAATATCTTTATTTATGAGGTCCATGATGATCCTTTCCATAGCTTTGCAGACCAAGCTAGTCAGGCTTATTGGGCGATAGTTTCCAGGATCCGTTGAGGCACCACCTTTCTGGAGAGGGACCACTCTTTGGGTACATATCCTGTAGTAAGGCTGAGATTGAACAGTAGTTTTATGTTTGGGTTTAGCTCTTCTTGGAGTTCATGTAGGACGCAGCCCGGGACACCATCTGGTCCCATTGATGCTGTGTTTTTTGCTTTGGAGAGGGCAGCTCTTACCTGAGCATCTGAGATGTCAGGGGGGCAGCACTCTGCTGGGATAGATATTTGCCCTTTTGGTGGGGAGGGGGGGAGAAGTTTGCGCTGAACCTGTCAGCTAAGATGTTGGCAACGTCTGTGGGTTCGGTGTATTTTTTGTCATTTTGGACTAATTCCCACCCAGGTTCCTAACATAACTAAAGAAAGCCTTGTGATTATCCTTAGTGTCCTGTGCAATTTTTCTCTCAAAGCTGGCCTTAGACGATTTTATGAGTGCCCGTAGTTTTTTGCTAATACTGATCAGAGATGCCTTCCCTTTTTGGGATTTTGCTCTATCATGTAGTAGCTTCCTCCTTCTATTGTATAGTTTGTTTATGACTGGGGTTCACCAGACAGGACATCTGCCTTTGGAGGATTGGGACTTGGTTTTATTTGGGATTGCATGATTCATGCATTCCTGAAGGTGTTCATAGAATGCGTTTATAAAGGATTCTGTGGACTGGGCTGTATTTTCCACAGGCCCGGGGGCTTTGAAGGATTCCACCTCGGTTTTGAAGAGTGTGAAATTTGCATTAGAGACGTTTTTCACTGTGGTTTTCAGGGCAGGGAGAGGAGTCGGGTTGTGAATATCCAGTGAGATTAGTTTATGGTCTGTTCTTACCAATGAGGGATACACTTCTGGTCTGGAGCATAGAGTCCCCATGTTGGTGATGATCAGGTGGGAGTGGTAACAAGTTGTTCCATAGCATTTGAGTTTATAAATTCTAGGAACCTTTGGGCTAGGGTGTTGGAGCTAGAGTAATGCTCCCAGTCTATGTTTGGGTAGTTGAATTCGCCCAATATAATGGTGTTTGGAGAAACCTTCATATTTTCCAGTGTTCTCAGGAAGGCCAAGTGGGGTTCCTGGGTGTGGGAGGGTGGTCTGTAGCAGGCTATAAACTGGAAGGCAGTTTTACCCACTGTTTTTTATATATATATATATATATATATATATATATATATATATGTGTGTGTGTGTGTGTGTGTGTGTGTATATATATATATATATATATATATATATATATATATATATATATATATATATATATATAAAAATGTGTATTGCATTCGCACATTGGATCCACACTCTGAGCCTCTCACTGTAAAACATCTGACCAAACACACTGTTAATGGGGGTGAAGGGGCCCAAATTATGGATCTCTTGTAATTACTGCCATTTCTCCTTCCTCCACAGCTGAACAGACATGCTGTGCAACACAATAACCAGTACTTGCAAGTCTTGAACCCAGGACCCTGCACAACACACCCACAACAAGTTAACAGTATGCCATCTCTGCTGTAAGATGTCAGGATGATATCTGTAGCATAGCATGCAGAACAGTCAGTCTACTATAGGGAATGTACAATGTGGAAGCACTAAACATTCCAATGATAAATATACACGCACACATATGTATGTATATAGATATATATATATATATATATATATACATACACACACACACACACACACACACACATATATATATATATATTTATGTGTGTGTGTGTGTGTGTGTGTGTGTGTGTGTGTGTGTGTGTGTACACATATACACATATAAAGGCATTACTACTTATAGATTTGTTTAAGAAGAGTATATATAAAGGGTGCACAGCATATCAAACAGCCATTATTCCTACATTTTCCACCTTTTAAAATGGCCAATGTTTGATTCATTCCTACAAATGAGAAATATTGGATGAAACATATACCCACACACAATGCAAAGGACATGACACCACACACAAGTTTGCATACACAGAAATGTTTATTTGTGTACTATTTCAATTGTTTTTGCCATTTCTTATAGCAGTTAGGTGTTTGGAATACATAATAACTGATTAATGCAACTCTCAAACAAAACATTTGATACAGTAATGTGAAAAACATAAGATACTTTTCTGTCCAGGCTAAGGCCTTCAAGGAGTACAACAGTAAAAAAAAACACTTGCCTTGAAGATAAGAACCAATCAACACTTAATCACAGATGTAGTTCAGCAGCCTCCAATTACACTCTGTACTCAACCCCTAGGGGGAAAAGTATTAGTTATCACAATGTAAATGTATCTGTTGTATAACAATGCTTAACTTAAAACGTCACTATCACACTGGCAAACAGAACTGTGTGTAAGACAGTAAGCTGTAGCCCACCACTGTTCCCATGGTGAAATGTATGAAAATGTACAGCCATATACCTTAATGTTTCTTAACACTGATATCCCTCACATGTTTAACAGCCTAGGTTAAAAGCATTTAATACCCCTCCCCCATGAAATGTCTAACAAGGGCATTTAACAGTGTTTTTCCATAGACTGACCACCAGACTGTACAAGGTCACACATGTTTTGTCCAGCTATTTCCCTCATTTATATGGACTCTACCTCACAATTTGTGTGGGACTCTAAAACATTACTGGAATGATAGCAGGAATGCCAGCACTAAAAATTGATAGGCCATTACCTAACAATCTCTTACTGCATGACACCTGGACAAAGCCTGGTATATATGTGAAGGACAGAGGCTGGAACACAAGGCCATATTTGCAATATTGGTGTTATACACTGTGAAAGTTGCTGGTGTTACAGGATTGGTTGCAACATACCCTTACTCGGGAATATGAAATCAGAAACACAAATGGATGTTGCCATGTACCAATAGCAATCAACGGAGATAATGCCACTGATATGTCAGACACAAGACCTGTGTGGTGAACAGACAAAACATAACAGCCAATCCTCTGACCATCATGTGGATAGGCCGACCGTTGAGAGCTATGCAGACAGACTGCATTCCATGCAAAACTAGCATGTACACACAAACCCTGTAAAACCAGCAGTATTAAATGCATATAACAGCAATACTCACACTGTCCGTAGGTCTGGAACCTTATACAGATATGTATTTGGCCTGTGTCCGCAAGTCCTGTTGTAAGAGGTATTGCTACTTGCTGTCTGTAACACTGCTGCCTACACACAGGAAGAATGTCTACCATACAGGAAAGGTAAAGGGAGAATGACCACATGATGTGGTCACTTATAGTACTGGGTTGCTATGACATTGGCTATTGGAAGTACTACACAGCTGGCTGCATGCAATTAGCAAGTGGGGAACACCAACTGGTGCAGAGGCCATCATCTGATCATGAGCATCATCTACAAAAGCCATGCTGCAACCTATTCACACCAGCTTGATCCCTGTAGTGGAAAGACAGAGAGAGAGAGAGAGAGAAACCCAGCAAAAGCAGAAATAATAGTAAAACCCCAAAATAATACTAAAAAGAAAAAAAAAAACAAGCAGGGGAGACATCCTGAAGTGCAACACAGAAAAGAGCATATTAATAAAACAGGTATGTGAAACATGTCAGCATGTAATTAAATGTAGTACTTGTTTTGTAATAATGGGACAGATTATTTTGAAAGCTTGATATGTGCCATCAGGACTTGCTGTAATGATGTCCTGCTGAACAACTGCTATTGAGATAGCATCTGGTCCTGTGGGCAGTGGGCCACACCTGTCAACTGTGTGGATCTGCACAGAATGACAACATGTAAGCCATCATAGTGTTTGTTCTGTTCCTTCAAACATTTATATTAGTCTGGCAAATAGCTGAAGGTGGAAGCAATGAAGTCATGATAGACATATGAGTGTCAGACCCCACCACCTTCAGAACAGTCATGCTAATGTGAAATGTATCATGCACAAACTTCATAAATTTGTAATAGCTTATCTACGATCTGTCCCTATATATACCCCCCTAGTGTGGACCTGATGTCTTAAGGCACTATATATATATATATATATATATATATATATATATATATAAACAGACATGTATGTGTACATATATACCAACACACACACACACACACACACACACACACACACACACACACACACACACACACACATATATATATATATATATATATATATATATATATATATATATATATATATATATACAAATACCCCAAACTCTTCCAGCACTCAGAAAAAGAGACAGCATGGCTGAAATGAAGCATTTATTGCAAACACAGTCTGCCCCACAGATTGGTTTTGCTCGAAAGCATCATCAGTATTTATCCAACAACAGTGTCGCCCTAGTTTATGTAACAGCAGCAGCAAAAAAAAAACAATTAAAGAGACATACAATACAAAATAGCATTGCACTAGCATCACCAATATATTGAAAATCACATCCCTAAGACTGCCCAAATATAATGTAACAATACATCCTGCCTAATACCAAACTCCACAAATTAATAGAAAAAATTACTTTAAAGAATATCCATATCCAAATATATAAATATATATATGTATATGTACACACTAACATACACACATACTAATATATGAAACATATAAATAATTAAAAAAAAATATATAGATATATATATATATATATATATATATATATATATATATATATAGATCTACCTGATAATGCTGAAAGCTTGAAACGCTGACGACGAGAAGACCGACACTGGAAATCAACAATGAAGATGACCGACAGCTGCGAATCCCGACGCTGAGAACACCGACATGCCAAACAAGCACTAGTGGATAAGTATGCGGTAGTGACGGACGTCAGGTTTAGGGTGCGGGTAAGGTAAGTGTGCGATAGCGAAGGTCTGTAGGGTTAGGGGCGGGTTAAGTGAGTTAGGGTTAGGGCGTGGGTCAGGTGAGTGTGCGATAGTGACAGACGTTAGGGATAGAGTTTGGGTTAAGGTTAGTGCATAGATAGTTGTGTATGTAAGGTTCAGTGTAGGTTTGTAAGGTTTTTGGTGTGCTTGTGTTGTGTGTGTACTTTTTGGACAGGGGATTTGTTTTGTTTGTTGACTGTCGGGATTGTGGTTTGTCGGGTATGTTACGTTTCGTGTTTCTGAACTTTCGGTTTTGTGGCATTGGTGATTTTGTTGTCGGTGTTTTAGCACGTTGGTGTTGTCAGGTAGACCCATATATATACATATATGACACTGATATCTATGGGTGTACTTACTATACATACTCACACACCACAAACCCCCCTCCCATTATAAAAATAATTACCACTGTGAAATGTAAATTATTCAATACACTCATAATCCAATCCAAACAGACAGCCTAATCCAGGGCATATAGAAAAAAATCCTTGGAAGGGCCCCAATCAAAGGGGTAAAAAATCACCACTGATCATTAAGCCCTGGTTTAAAAAGAGCCTCCAAATTAATAATCCATCTACGTTCCTTGTTAGACAAAATATTATGTCTAACAGTGTCATTCATGATATGTCTCTTTATCATATCAATTCCTACAAACACAAAATGTGCAGTAGAATGCAGCAATATATGCTTATATAAAGTACTACGGGTCCTCTTACATTAAATGTCACTAATGTGAAGGGCTATTCTTTGCTTCAATGTACAAGAAGTCTGTCCAATATAGAAAGCCCCACACTGACATATTGCCATATATACGACCCATGTGCTCTGACATGTAATAAGACACCTAATATCATACACTTTCCTAGTATTCACTGATGTAAAGGAACAAGTTTTGGACATTAACTTGCAATATTTGACTCTTATAGGACTTTGACCTTTCTTAAATGAAGACAAATATTATCCCAAAGATTTACCCCTGCGATACCCAAAATCACACTTCTGATTTAATAGAGTAGAAAAAATGGATCTAAATATAATACATGCCAATACCTGGAAATAGTTTCCCTAATTTTAAAAGTATTACTAGCATGTGTAGTAATAAATCTCACTCCTGTAGAAATGGACTGTCTGGATACGGGGCATCTTGCAACAAGGTTGTCTTGCTGCAAGTCTGAAGCCGTTTGTGCACCTTATCCACCACTGTCTTTGCATAACCCCTAACCAGGAACCTATATTTTAGACCCAAAGCCTGTTTGTCATATTCAGATGAAACCGAACAATCCTCTTAACCCTCTGAAATTGTGCTACAGGTATATTGTTAATAGTATGGCTGGGGTGGCAGCTGCTAGCATGTAAGATTGAATTCTTAGAAAAAGGTTTTCTATGTAAAGTTGTAACTATAGTACCATCTAAAACCTTAGTTACATTGACATTTAAGAAATCAATGGTAAACAAATCTAACCTGCCAGTAAACTTGACGCCATATACATTGCTGTTCAAGTACTGCATAAAGTTATTCCATTCAGCTGCTCCACACCGCCATATTACCCAACAATCATCAAGGTATCGTTGCCACATAATAAGCTGAGATGTAAAATTAAAATGGTTAACATACATATATTGGGCTTCAAAATACCCCATAAAAAGGTCGGCATAAATGGAAGTAAACGTTGCCCCCATTGCCGTACCTTTAACCGATGATTGTTGAACATAAACACATTATATATATATATATATATATATATACGTCTGTCTACATATATACAGATATGTGTGTGCGTGTGTGTGTGTGTGTATGTGTGTGTGTGTGTGCTCATTAAGCATTAATGATTAGAGTATAAAAAGGGTGTGTTAGTTAACTGTGAAAGTATTGGTTTGAAAAAGCACTTGTTGCGAAAGCGCTTACCATCGTTGGTTGTGGATCCAATAAATCTACTGTCATTTATTAGAACGTCTGATGCTCTTTGAATCTTACAATCATTTTATTGTGAATACGTGCATATTTTGTGCTGTTTGGTTACCAAGTCTTGTCTTTTGCTGGCTTCTGGTCTGAACAGACCTGGACTAATTTTTTGATTACAGCGTTTTGGTCCGTTTACCATCCAGAAGGCTTTATTGCTTAATATGGTCTGAATAGACCTTGGTCAACTGCCGAAAGCGCAACTTTTTGGTTTGCCTTCAACACTTGTTTTAAGTGCTTTACAACGGGATAATAGTGAAGCATTTTATACCTCGTTTTGGTCTGAATAGACTGTGTTTAAATATAAGGAAAGGTAACCCTATCTGTTATAGACATTTATTTTCACTTCATGCTATTTGAACTATTCTGAAGCAATTTGAACAAACCTGGGTCAACTGCCGACAGAGCAATTTTGGCTTGTTTTCATTTTTTGTCGTACGTTCCTTGTAGCGGAACAACAGTGGAACTCCTTGCACTTTATTTTGGCCTGAAAAGACTGTGCCTGACTACAAGGAAAGGTAACCTTATCTTAAATTGACAGTTATTCTCATGCTTCTTGCTTTTTGAATTGAACTGAAGGGTTTTCAGGAGCTGACACCAACTTTTTATTCATTTAACATATATATACGTCTGTCTACATATATACAGATATGTGTGTGTGTGTGTGTGTGTGTGTGTGTGTGTGTGTGTGTGTGTGTGTGTGTGTGTGTGTGATATATATATATATATATATGTGTGTATATATATATATATATATATATATATATATATATATATATACACACACACATATATATATATATATATATATATATATATATATGTACAGATGTGTATGTGTACATATATACCAGCACACACACACACACACACACACACACACACACACACACACACACACACACACACATATATATATATATATATATATATATATATATATACACACACACACATTTCCCCTACTGTTGAATGACTGTGCTGCATTATATGTTTGAGAATACATCACACATATCTGCAGCTCAGATGGCTTACTGGTAAATTGATGTGGTTATGGTGTGCAGAGTCCTGGGTTACACACTTGCAAGGGCTGATAATGTATTTGCTGGCCAGAACAAGGGCTATTGGATACAAAGTGAGTAAGGCACCATTAAGCAGTTGTAAGTGGGTGCAAATTGGACAGTTATGTGTGGTGTGACATTTGTGTTGGGAACAGATTGCCCTTTTTGTGTTAAAGTGAGAGTGGGATGTTAGGGAAGGATAGTAGGTATATATGGGGAGGTAGGTTGGTTTGGAAGACAGACAAGACAGCATACAGAGGCAGTATAAGACACATGCAGTAGGTAAACACCTTTGACAGGCAGGGGTTTTTGGAAATTGGAAGCCCACAAGCCCCCAAATGGAAACAGTGGGACTGAGGTCTCCACCCATGGGCAGTCACCACTGCACCTTCATGGCCCTGAAGGTGGCTGTGCTGGAGGCTGAGCGGGATGGGCAGGTAGAACCTCTACATGTGTCAAGAGGGCCTCGAGGTGGTTTAGCAGATCCTACAATTCTCTGCAGAGCTCCCTATGCACCAGACCCTGGACCTGACTTCAGGTTACAGGATCATGTCTGTGCACCCTCCCAGGAGGGGGACAGGCACCATTCCCTGAGGTGTCTCCACCTGAAGGTAGTGCAGGACCAGCAGATGACGAGGTCCTGGGTTGGGTCACAGATGTGCCATGGCCTGGTACCATGGCCAGATGAGGTGGGAGAGATAGTTCTGCTGGGAACAGCTTTCACAAACGTGTGATTGTGTTGCAGTTTTAGATCATATGTGAGTAGTAATAGTCAACACAATCCAGGATTAGTTATAACAGCATGCATACATATTCCCAGTAACCCAAAACCCAGATTTGGAACAGTTGCATAGCAAAGAGAACACATGCATATATGGAACCACAGTGGCCATTACAATGGCATACAGGTTACATAGTACATTGTTAGCAACAGGCCACCAATGATAGTGTTTTAACATGGAACATGAATAGAAACACATTTCAATATTTGTTGCACGACAGGATATATGTCACAACAGTAGGTTTTGGTGTAAATATACCCATTGAAGTTTGTGTTCAGATTATTTTGCAGATATGACGGGGGAGAGAGAGAGATGTCAATTAACAATTATTATATCCTTGCAGTATGATGTCCTCAGAACTTTTTTCCTGTTTATGTCTTACAGGTACCATGTCAAGAGAGCGACTGCCTGCATTCATTCCACAGGAAAATAACATCCTCATAAATTTCATGGTGCATCACCATGGAACCCTCTTTGGGCATATGGCCCATGATCTGTGGGAGAGGACTGCCCTGTGGAATGAGCTCGTCCACAGGGTAAATGATGTCGGCCTAAATAACCACAATTATGAGCAGGTGCAACATTGTTGCACTGACCTCATCTGCCATGCCTGTCAGCATGCTCCTGCAGTTAGGAGGGAGCAGCTAGCCACAGATGGGGTCATGCCATCCAGCCCCCACTGACAAATGTGGAGGAGCTCCTTGCCAGCCTTGGGGCACCCGCCCACCAGCCAATTCAAGAACTGGAAGATAGCATTGTGGAGGTGGGTGCTTACCCACACAATGGACGAGGAACATGCAGGTAAGGCCCCAGAGTACATTAGTAGACCACTGTTGCTTATCCATCTTCATCTGTAAATTATCTTCATGCATATGTCGGATAACATAGTCTGTTGCTGCAGTGTAGTAATGAACAGATGTGCATAATCTGTAGTATTGTGGGTTTGTACTGTTGATGTACTGAAATGCTCCTCTCACCCTGTACCAATGCCACAGGTTTGGCTACTGACATCACATCTCTCAAACAACTATGTAGGTCTCTCTGATATACCTCTGGGGCAGCAGCCTGTAGCTGGTGAGTATGGAGGTCTTTTGTTAAGGTTTGCCAATACACCAGCCATGTTATGGCCATGACATTTGCCATGCACACATTTAACACAACTACCCATAATGCATGCTGTACATGTTTACTTATTATTGCTGTTACCTGCACTACATCACAGTGGTCACCATGGTGGCATATCTGAAGGATATGTAAAAGTCTTGCAGTATAACTAACAGCCTGTTAGTGCAAGATGCGTGGACAGAGATAAACATAGTGGTAGGACAAATGGCCTACATTAGGGACATGTCTGAAACATTACTTTTATACAGTGGCTACAACAGTGTATATACCAATATTACAATGGCAACTGTTACAGATCTGCACAATGGCATATCACAATACCACAGTCCACAACTTCTACAACCTGTAATGTGATCCTAACATGAGCAATGAATGTGTAAGATGGAATCTTATGTTAGGACAACAAATATGGGGAATAAATACCTTAATAAATAATGGAAGCATATGTGTGCACACACTCCAAATAACATATTGTGCAAGCATGGTGGCATATCTGAAGGATATGTAAAAGTCTTGCAGTATAACTAACAGCCTGTTAGTGCAAGATGTGTGGACAGAGATAAACATAGTGGTAGGACAAATGGCCTACATTAGGGACATGTCTGAAACATTACTTTTATACAGTGGCTACAACAGTGTATATACCAATATTACAATGGCAACTGTTACAGATCTGCACAACGGCATATCACAATACCACAGTCCACAACTTCTACAACCTGTAATGTGATCCTAACATGAGCAATGAATGTGTAAGATGGAATCTTATGTTAGGACAACAAATATGGGGAATACATACCTTAATAAATAATGGAAGCATATGTGTGCACACACTCCAAATAACATATTGTGCAAGCAGCTTTTAAGGTACTGCAGCATTCACTTGTCTTGAGTATGCACCTTCCATCAAGTAGGGGTCCTCAATGTCACACCAAGTAATGGCCTGCTGTCCAAGAAGTATGTCCATGACATTTGCCCACTCACCTGCAACAGAGACAGCCATGGCTTGCACACATCTTACAAACCATGGAATGGACCCATATCCAAAAGGTAGCACTCAGTAGTGGGAGATATAGCCTTACCTCGCCATTGCATATACTATGGCAAAGAATGCAGACAAGCGTGTATGTGAGGATGAAATATGGGACACCATTAATGTCTAAAATAAACAGATGCCCATCCAAGACAGATGACAACATATGTTGCAAACTGGTCATGGAGGCTGCCCAGACACATGCAGCAACACTGAGGGACTTTCAGGAATGTCTAGCAAGAACTTTCTGTGCAGTACATGTGTCGACAATTACCTGGACTCTGTATAAGTGTGGCCTAGGGGTTACGGTAATCAGATGGAAGAGTTTCTCTACATGAGGCATCATCCAGGGCTCTCTACAGGTAGCATATGCATAACATCAGGTCTCCCAAAGGCATGTGTTTCAATATGTAATGGTGTACAGAGACCAAGGCTGAAACCTACAGACAGTATTAATAAAGATACTTGTGCTGCACAAGCAACACCTCACTCTACCTCAGGCCCACCATCCCCATCTGTACCTTGCTGGTGCCAGTCTACACCTTTAGGTTTGCTGTTCATTAGCAGGAACTAGGCCGGTAGACATGGTGTTCTGAATTTAGGACACTGCAAAATAACACTCATGTGTGGCTCATAGTTGTCAGGCATCTACAAAAAGGATGATGATGGGGAGGGGCGTCATCCTGAGACACAACAGTGAACTGAAGCATACATCCAAAACTCGCCAAGAATGGCTGTATCTGAACACAGTTAAGGTCAAGCATTGTGCCAGACATAACCCTGACTCCACAGGAATAGTGAAGGCACTGTGTGACCTCCAAGGGCTGTGCACATGACTTGACCTTGCAATCTGGCAGAGTTGGGGGACATTTGTAGGGCGGAGTGACCAAATAATGGCAAGTGAAGATGGGCCGTGCTAGTATACACCTTTCAGGAATAGTGACTGCTGTAGTTCACGTAACAGGTGTTGCAACAAAACTTCATGTTAAGGGTGTGCACAACTATGCAACCCATATATTGCATGCATCACAATCAACATCTGCACAACTAACACATTTGTTTGATATTGCATTGGGTTGCACAGATCATATCAGGTGTGTGTAATGTTAACATATGCAGTATTGTGGCCCCATGGCATATCAGGGAAGAGGGTGGCATATCAATAAGGGTGTGTACACTCCTCATAGCCACAGTAAGCTTTGGAAGTTCTCAGTATAATTCGATTTTATTGCTCATACATGCAGAGCTGATGATGAGATCTGCAAATCGAATGTCAGGCATTCACTATTGACATCTGTCCTCATA